>NW_011629746.1:0-15322 GCF_000512975.1 Sesamum indicum
GGATACTAAAAGATGTTTACAGTAATTGTCGTGAAAAAGGGCAATAGAAGAGGGAGTATCCTTCCTCAATAATCAAGGTATAATTTGTTATTGAGTCTTAACATGACTACTATTGTACTTCTTGGTATTAGATACCAACTATAAAGCTTAAAACTGCAAATAATTTGTAGGTGGTGAAAAGGAGTAGAAAGTTGAGACAAACGATCCTAAAATTTAGCAATGGCCGCGCTGTTGCTACTGTGGTTAAAGGGCTAGATAGTCTTAGCTATTAGTAATCATGTAAGGATAAAAGTTGAAATAATATAATTATGTAGCCTAGCATGATCAAATTATATTTTTCCATTGTTGGACAATTTGAATTACATGATTTATCAATGATGGTTATTTCATTTAATAAAGAATGGTTATTCTTGTCTGCAAGGTTGTTCACATAATATTTCAACACTGTCTTAAAATTGGATTTTAAGTGCTCAAAATAAATGGTAAAATGGATAATCAAGATAAACTCATAGATCTGGTATGCAAAGGTAGGTCACATTTTTCTAGTTAGGATAAGGAAGTTGGTGAATTCAACAAGTTTAGAAATAGACAAGTTGAGTCTACAAGCTTGCATGTCCTTCTTGAGCAAAATGAGGAACGAGAAGTACTTTATAAGACAAAGTGTGTTTGCCAATGGTCTATTGGATTGGATCCAATTCGATATCTTGAGTCACTGAATACACAAAGCCAGAAGGGGCTTCACAAGTTTAAGAACCTTTGGAAGTTTCGAATAATTAAACTTCAAGTGGAGAACCAAACTGGTCGCAAAATTAAATCCTTCAATTGAATCGAGGTAGTGTGTATTTAGTGGGAGTTCTTGAAGTATCTGACGAGAATGGAATTCTTACTCAGTGGAGTTCTTCTTTGGAGTGCCACAATTGAATGGTGTCTCTGATAAGGGAGGGACTGAACCTTGTTGGACTTGGTTCGACTGACTTTCACTGAACTACCTTGGCCCATGTGGCATGGCAAGACTATTTTCCACAATGTACTTTAGTATATGGGATGGTCCTGCATACATTAAAAGACTATTGGGAGGAAAATAGGTTTATACAGGTTCATTTATTATCCTAAGGAAAATTGGATTTTTTTGGATGACTGACGTGAGGAGTAGCTCCTTGAGGATCAAGGGGAGAGACACCTCAGTCAAATGTCGTAAACATCATTTGTAATCGAATTCTTCCACTAACTCACTATATTCCAACCTCCCGATGGATGACTAGAACACCATAGTTACCTAATAGGTACAGGTTTTTGAGTTTGACCAATTAATTGGATTATGATCCAAAGATATTAAGGAGAAGTGATGTAAGACATCGGGTTGGATGAATGCTTGGAGCCATGAGATTTGACATGGAGTACAAAGTAGGTTTGAAACTTCTCATATCTGGAATATTCGTTTAGATAAGGTCATACAGGGTATGACTCAGGTCGAGAATGAGTTGGAAGGTCAGTGGGAGCTTAGTTGTGTTCCGGAAGGCATGACCATCTTACTCATTTTGAATGATGTGAAGATGTTGGGAAACACTAAAGCACAAACATTATTCACGCAATTCTCCATGAAGGAATTGGATTCCTTCCCTTATTATAGGGTTAAGTCATCCAAGACTCAATCTTTGTGGACTGATGAGGAGCTTAAAAAGATGTTTGACATCTCCTATGTCTTTTGCAATTGACAACATAGTTATGTGGTCTAATACATGTGTGTGCTTAGAGCATAACAATGGATATCAGGAGTGTACCGAGAAGGCACCGCATAGTAGTTAAGATTACTCTTTAGTAGCTGAATATGGATTAAAGAAATGTTCTTGATGCAAGTTAATGGAGAGTTTATTTTGGAAGGCTATGGTGATACTGACTTCCAATTATATGTGAATGGTGACTAGTCTCAATTTGAATGTACATTCAGACTTAATTGTGATGTGGTGGCTTGGAATGGTTTCAAGCGAGATGTCATAATGGTTTTCACCATGGAAGTCAAATGTATAGTGACTTTAATAGTAGCTTAAGATGTGTTTTGGATGAAAAACCACATCCAATGGTTGAATGTGGAGCCTAGCACGACCAAGCCAGTAGTTACCTGGAGGATAACAACTAGGCAATGGCACAAGCAAAAAGGTCGGACCATTTGGAATATTTTTAGACGCCACCATCAGTCTGGAATGATGGTAGGAAGAGGTGACGTGCGGTTAGACCGCATCATTTCAGCAGAAAATATGGTAGACCCATGAGATCGAGCTGGTGTCGTAGATTGCTCTCTTAGATAGGTTTGATGGATATGGGCAATTGGCTTTAGATCAAGTGGGAGATTGTTAGAACTGGTGATAGAAAGCCAATTAGATCGGCAGTTTTGGGAACCATTTAGCAATCTTTATGAATGTGATATTATCTTAATGTATGTAGTAAGCATTCATCTAGGGCACCATGTGTTTGTTGTGCTTATTATTTACATTGAATGGTGTATTAACGTCACAACAAATACCAACAGACCAATTGAATAACCCAAGTAGTTGGGTTGCGCACTAAATGGCATATACGAAACCTTCTGAAGGTTGGTCTAAAATGTTTCAAGTTAAAGACCTCGAGATTGGGCATCAAGAGTCCTATAGAAACTTTCACTAAGTATTGCATTCATTGGATGAGTACCTTCTTTCATCGGCGACAGACATGAGATGTCTATGCAATTTTAGTGGATTAGCTGACAAAGTTGTTAACTGATTGAACTGACTCGCGGGAATCGTCATATGGAAGCCTTGGAGGCTTGGTTGGTATGACTTGAATTTCCGGCTCCGATAGTCCATGATTAGTCCTTGAACTTGAGGAATCATGGCAGCCACATGTATATAATGGCTATATGGATTATGTATTGTGGACAGTGGATTTAAAGATAGAATCTGTCCCCTATCAGTATATGATGGATATATCTCCTATGCACTCTAAGATGGTTTGGACTCTCTAAGTCTATGGCCATAGTGATTGGTCGAATAGAAAATGGTTTCCTTTGTCGATCAATACAGTAAATGCATCTCAAGTACTCAGCATTGTTGTTTGGTCCAGGATGGGAACCAACACCCAATTCTATGGCCTAGACTAAGGCCGGGAGAGGGTCGATGGAAGGACCTTACCTGTATGAGCCTAAATGTTCACACCAATATTCACCTAGTTTATAGTGCCATGGATCGTTGCTAAACGGCCACCCTTGGTGATGGGCATTTTCAATTAATGGTTAATTAGAAATGATTAATTAAATCAGATTTAATTAATTATTTATGTTAAACACAATGCCTAAGTCTAATTGAAGGTGAACCTAAAGAGTCACATACAAATCATTATGGAATTGGTGGAATTAATTCAAAATGAAATTAATTAATTTAATTGGATTGACACGGAGAATATATAAATGATTGGATCATTTGTTTAATAACCCATTTGATGGATGGCTCAAAAATTAATTAATTGAATTAATTAATTTTAGGCTTAACACCTTTAAATTAATTGGATTAATTTATTAGGTTTGACTTAGTTAATTAATTGAAACAAATAATTAGAGTTTGGGCTTAGATTTATTTAATTGGACTAAATGAATCTTTGAACTTAGTTAGGCTGAAATTAATTTAACTAATTATTGTCCAATGAACTTTGATTGAGCTTAATTTAATTTGATTAAATCAAGCCCGGTCCATGCTTGAAGTCCAAGCCCATCTGAGGGAGGTTGCGAAGGAGTTGAAACTCCTCACCATGATGAAGATAATGGAGTAGTTATTTCATCATGATTGAAAGTTATATGCATGTGTTGTATAGGTTGCCTTGGAGGCAAACTTGATGGTTATTAAATTTTGAATTCAATTGTATCTAATATACAAAACTACACACATATCCAACATAACCAAATAATGAGCCAAGAAATTTTGCTGAAATTCTCTCTCAAAATGTTCTCTATTTTGTTCTATATTGAACTTGATTCAAGTTAGAACATAAAATAATCCAAAAGCACTAAACAATAGTGTTAGTTTAGAGTTGTTTTTCTTCTTGTTCTTTGTTCTATCTAGAAATAGTAAAAGAACTATATCTATTCGATAGTGCGGTGTGGACAAATTAGAGGGATAGTATTGAATCCTAAAGTGAACGAAAGAGGAACGAAAAGAGAAACAATGCACATTGCTGCTCATCTAAAGAAACAAAAAAGGTAAAGTTTACTATTTTATTTCTATGCTTTTTGTATCATCCTCTAGCCACTTGTCTAGCATGTTTATATGTCTATTATTATGCTTTTGACAAACACCAAACGCTCAAAAATTTCAAAGGGAACACCCCTTTGAACCGTTAAAAAAAAATTATTTCACGCTTCCGCCGCATTTCTGGGCCATACCGATTCCTTCAAATCAATCATCAACCAATAAAGTTGGGTTTGCATTTGACGGCAACTATGAAACCAACTTTCTAGGAGGAGCTGAACTATTCCAAATCCAAAACCTCAAGAATGGGCATCGATGATTCTATCGAGATTTGCACTAAATATTGCATCCATATAATGGGTATCGTGAATCATAGGCGATAGAATAGAACGTTTATGCAATTTTAGTGGGTGGTTGACAAAAGTTTTCAAGCTGACTGGGGTGACTCACAGGGAATCGTCATATGAAAACCTGTTTGGCTTGGTTGGAGGACTTGAACTCCTCAGCTCCGATAGTATGGGATTTAGTCCTCAAACTTGAGGACCCATGCAGTCTCATATACAGAATGTTTGTATGATGGACTTGGTAAAAGATGAATGTGTTCTAATGAAAACTGATTTGTTCCAAGAGAGGATCCATCGCTTATCATAAGTGATAGTAATCTCCTATCCACTCTGTTTATGTCGTGCACCCAAGAGTCTGTGGCCACAGTGGGTGATCAAATAGGAAAGTGGAATTCTATGTTGATCAAGTGGAGAAACACAATCGAGACATTAAGCATAAATGTCTAGTGCAGGATGAAAATCGATTCCATACTCTAGACTAAGACCAGGAGATTGCCAATGAAAGCACCGTACCCGTATAGCACTTGATAGCTTTAAAGTTCATGCCATTCATACATATTCTCTAGTGTCATGGACCGCTGATAAACGGTCACCCATGGTGACGGGTGCTTTTGAATTTAAGTGTTAATCAAAAGCAATTAATTAAAATATGATTTAATTAATCTAGCACAATAAAAAAATTATTTTCCAACTAAATTGTGTGTACACACAAGCTCAGGTCTAGTTGAGGGTGAACCTACAAAGTCGCACGAAACACTACTCAATGAAGTGGCAGAATGAATTATGAATTAATTCTACAAGGAAGGAATTAAATAGGAGAACTCATGTGATGGGAAGCCCAAAATTCAAATAATGAGATTAATTTAATTTGAGTTAGCATTAACTAATTTGATAAGATCAATTTTGATTGGATTAAATGAATCAATTAATAGGATTCATTAATTAAATTTTGATTAGATCAATTTTGATTGGATCAAATTAATTAACTAATAGGATCAATTCATGAGATTAATTAAATTTGAGCTAGGTTTAATTAATTTGATAAGATCAATTTTGATTGGATCAAATGAACTAATTAATAGGATCAATTTATTAGAGTTTTGACTTGGTAATTTAGTAAGATTAAATAAACTGGGTTAGGCTTTTTATGGGTTAATTAGTTGGGCTATGGGCTAGGACTTATTTCATGAGATCAAATAAATCCCAATTGTGCTTTTAGAATTGATTGGATTAATTCTATGGAGGCATACACCTATGGGTTTAATTTATTTTAATTAAGCTCAATAGGCTATATATATGTAGCTATAGCTTGAATATATATTTGTATGTGATATACATATATATAAGATGTCAAGATGAGAGAGTTATTACTTGAGTCTTTGTCGTATTAATAAGTAGTGTACTATGGGACACTCGTTGTATCTATTTTTCACCAGATATGCAATTGTATATATGTATACATACAACAAGTACATGAACGTGTCTTGCTTGTGTGTATAGTATAGGCTTGTATATATGTCATATTGTATATAATACAAAATAAACACTCCTTTCGCACTTATTATCTAGACCACTCTCTTTTTTTCTTTATTCTCTTGTTGTTTTTGAACTAGTTTGATATACTAAACTAAAAGTATAATCAAGTCTTTTGTACTACATACCTTACCTCTACCAAGGTTTAGTGTAGAGCACCTTATGGTGTAGCGTGTGTTCGACGTAAAGGAGATCTCATTCATTTTTACATGAGCACACCATTAGACGAGAAGAGCTTAAAGATAGTCTTCAAATTGGAAAGGTAAAATTTCATGATTATATTTCCATCATTCTTTGTTACAATAGCTTCTTGTATTATTTAAGCTTATATATACTTGTTGAATGTCGAAAAGCCGGGATTAAGGAACTAGTTTCCTTTCAATTTAGAATTTAAATATGTTTATTTTCATGCTTCTATTGCATTCTTGCCATGTGGCGGACCATACTCATTCTTTCACCGCTCTCATCTACTTACGAGTTGTTAAGCATCCAATTTCATGGTGGGGCAAAAGTATCCGGCCCTTAAAGTCAGGACCAGAATCCCCACATAGGCCCCACAACATTCGGTGTGGATTTCTTTTGAACACGTGTAGTCCCTCTTCTCGAAACAGAGGATTTCTTGTAAAGTGTGTCCCCAAGATTACAAAATGAGCAACTCGAGCCTTAAGCCTAGCCGGCTCTCAACGATCTACTAAGTGGAGTCCCTTTTTTAAGAAAGATAGGATGGGTGCTCTCCAGTCCCCCAAGGAGAATAGCCTAAATTTCTATGGAGATGTTGTACACTACAAAAAAAGGTAGGATTTGGAACGGGCAAGGCAACCGTTCCAAAACCCAGTCCAATATTTGGAACACATGAGGAACATATATTGATAGATAATGTCATGATCCATATTTTTTTAGGTTATAATTTTGAAACGGCCAAACCATTCCAATATGTGTTCCAAACTAACAGTTTGAAAATCCATTTCAAAGACCGTACCAAAATAGTAACGGTTTAATGTTTGGAACTCTGCATATTTTTAGAATTTGGGACGGTCTTGCAATGAGTGCTCCTATATGTGTAACAATGGATGTTCAAAAGATGAGAGTTAGAAAATATATTCCAAAATGAGATACAATTTGGAACGATTTTAATACACACTTAACCAATTATGCCAAAAATCATTCCAAATAATAAATTTTACTTAAGTAATGTGTTTCAAAAATCGTTCCAAAACTGGCTACAAATTGGAATGATTTTTGGAGCGGATGTTGTGGACATTGCAAAATAATGTTCTTACATAAATAAACTTAATTTTTAAAATAGGAACATATTTTCCTGAATAGGAATGGTCCAAAAACCAAAAAATCATTCCAAAGACCATTCCAACTTTGAACGGACTTTAAAAAAAAAAAACCATTCCTAAATACATTAGAATATCCTAAATAAGAAAGGAGGGAAATCAAAATGTAGGAATGGTCAATTTATTTTGACCGTTCCAAAATCAATTTCAAATATTTTAATTTCGCGCCAAATGAAAAGTGGAGGAAAACTCAAACTTAGGAACAATTTTTAAATATTTGATCATTCCTAAGATGAATTAACTAAACCCGTGCCTAAATGTATAAAATATCCGTTCCTAAAATAATTAACAAAAAATCGTTCCTAAACGAGTTCCAAAATTGTTCCTAAATATGTCCACAGATTCCTCGTTCACTTTACAGTTATGATATCTCAACATCCAGGACCCTAATTAATTCCAAACTGAAACACATTACAATACTTTCTATATGTAAACATATCTAGCGGTCTGATCTAAAATCACATCATTTGATGGACAGTTGCATCATTTTTAACCTCGTTGATTGTATATTAGATGCGATATCTCTGTATCCGTATAACAAAAATATCCAAAACTTTATCGAATGTAGTATTTTGTCAATTTAATAATAGCCAACGATCTTATTAAAATTTTAACGATCTGATTAGGCGATCCAATACAATAGAATAAGATGCTACTAACAATCTTATATATACAAATATACTTGATCTTCTAAATATGTATCAATTTAATTCAAAGCATTATATGTTTTTAATGGCTTTAATTAATTTATGGTGTACATTTTTTTTTATCATTAACATGTTTGGGACAATTTTTCTATATTTTTCATTTTTTTAATTTTTTAGAAAAAATAATTTTGGCGCACAATTAGGAACGAATTTTTTGAAAATAGGAATGATTTTGTTAAAAATGCTCAAAAACAACATCGTTTTTGGATTAAACAACATCATTTTTATTTTTAGGAACAATTTTTAGGAATGAAAAATAAGAATGATTATTGTTAAAAATACTCGTCAACTAAAACAATGTCGTCTTGGTTATTCTGTATGGTATTTTAGAAAATGGTTGCGCCTTTTCTATGTTGATGTACTTTTTCGCTCTATCGAAGAGGTCGTCAAACCATGAAATTGGCTTCTCAACCAAAGATTTGAAGAAATCTCCATCCAGTAGTCCTTAGGGGGAGGAGGCATTGGCCTTGACTTCTTGGTTAGCTGAAACCACCTCTACGGTGGCCGTGTTCAAATAGTAGAGGTAGTCTCTTAGGGACCCGCCCTCCTTCTGATGAACAGTGAAGAGACTCAGCTCTATCTTTTGTTACTTCCTACTACTAGCAAATTAATGCAAGAACAAGGATCAAATTTCCTAAAAGCTCCCAATTGCCCTAGCCGACAACTAGTTGAACCATTACTGGCCAGCCCTAATGAAAGTGGTAATGAATACTAGGCACTTGATCCCCTTAGTGTAACAGTGTAGAGCTGCATTTTACAAAACCAAGACAAATGTTCTTAGAGACCATAGTGCCATCATACTCCACGATAGCTGGAGTCCAACAACTTAACGGAAGCTCAACCATCACCACCCCCTCGACGAATGGGATGCCATGTTGTTCCTCCATCAGTACTCTCATCACTTGGTGCTGGATATCTTGAAGTCCTTTCTATAAGCACTCCAGGCTAACGATCCACTAAGGAGGAACCTCTTCAAAAAGCTAGGGGGGCTAGCCCTACTCACCCTACAGAGCCGCTAGTTTTCAAGTTGGGGACACCCCCCTCACCTCATGGCTCCATGGTCGCAGAAGCCGCCATAGGCACCTGGGTTACGATCGTCAATTGCACTCGCATTACTGAAGCGATCATCTATTACATAGTCTCCAGAAGTCCTGGAGATAACTTTCCTAAGGAGGTTTCAAACAAGATATTGTCAACCAGGAGATCTGCTAATGGCTCAGTGAGCTTGGAAGATCCAACGACTATAGGTCCAATAGGTGCCAAAGGTGTTCTTGTCACCACCTAGAGCGCCTGGGCATCATCGGATGCCTCCATGGCCTTTTAGTTGATCATATTGTTGTTTGGGGTTTCCATTAATCCTCACGTTTTAGTTTTGTGATCCCACAGACAATGCCATTTGATGCATGTAAAAGCTGCACATATGATGAGGTTTGTGGACTCAAGATCTCTTTAACCAAATTGTTTCTCAAGCCTGAAACTGGACCTGCAAAAGAAATGTTAGAACTTCAACACTCAAGTGAGTGCACTATTTAAGAATAGTAAAATTCAAGAAAAAAAACATAATAATGAGATAACAAGCTACGATGTGAAGTAAACTGAAATAAGAGTTAGTGAGTGAGTGTGTGCTTATAAAAAGTAGAATAATCGTCCCCCCTCCTCCCCCAACTGGGAATGGGAGGAACCTGCATTCATAGTTGAAGTCCCTCGATGAGGGAGTAATCTTGTCCCCTAAAGAGTCAGGGAGGGGATTGCTGAGGATAGGTTTCCTTACAATCCGGGGGCAGTTAGAGGATCTTGAGGGCATCCTGCTTGGCTAGGAGATATCAAGGTAGAATAGGGATTCATCGATATCCCGACTTCTTGTGGGAGGTTGTCCACATACGAAGCCTCATCAAGTCCTCGTCATACTCCACGTGTGCAACTACATCATTTTGTCCAGTCTAATTTGTTGCCATTTAGGAAGGTGTCCTTCTAGTCACCACGGTGGCATTGCCCTCCTGCTCTCTTGGGGTCCCTGAAGTTTGTCCTTGGACCTTGTCTTTCTTGGGATAAAGATAAATGGGAGCTTTTGGAGCCCTTTTTAGCCTCACGCTTTGTTGGGCTTCTTTGATTTGTATTGGGCTCTCGTATGTGGGCAGTGAATTGGGCACCAGCCATTTTTGCCCATATCAATATAAATGACATGTTTTTATTAAAAAAATAATGGTGTTGAAGCAAGCAAACTTTGTAGGCACATAACAGTGTAATTAACACGACAGTGTAATTTTTGTTAAAAGTTCAACTAGGTCAAGATAATTAATCCTAAGACAGACTATGAGGATATAATTGTCGTCTCAATTTCTCCTAACAATTCTATCAATATTAAAGAGAAAGAATGTTTAAACAAATTTGGGAATTCTAGAAGGGGGGAAGCTTCTAGAAAATTTATGGATCGTTGAGAAGACCTATAAGAGTAGATTGGGCCTCCAATCCATCTTTATCAAGTCCTAAATATGGCTTGATCCAGTTTTATGGATGTGATTTTATAATTCGACCTTATTCCATATTTTACTCAATCGGGCCCTATCACCCCACGTATATATGTAAACACTCCTTACTAAAAATAATGAAAATTACATGACATATGCATCCTCTATGGCATAATTACTATATTTCCCTCATGGTCCATGACTTTGTTGTTTACAAGTCAAGGGCATTTTATTAATAGCATTGTACTTTCTTGATCTCCTTGTGGGTTGGTTTTTGTTTTTCTAGTTTATTTATTTATTTTTGGATGGTTTCATGCAATCTAGTTAAGAAAACCATTTGGAACAACATAAGTGTTATATTAATAAACTTAAAAAATTTCTCCAAGACCTAATCTTTTATTACAAACACTACAAGAAAACAGGGTATCAGAGATATTCTGTCAATGAAAATAAATAGCGACGGAAAAATTTGTCACTGCACCTCTGTGGCTGAAAGCCCGGTAACTAAATATTATAGCTAGAAATATTTTATCTCTAATTCCCAAGATTGAATATTTCTGTCACTGATACTATCTATACACAAAAACAAGTTTTAGAATAATCCGTCTCTGATTCCGTTGATAAAGAAAAATACTTTCCGTCTCTAATCTGTCTCTGAAGCTAAAGTTTTTGTTTGTTAATTTTGTCTCTAATTCCCCTCTAACTCCCAAAATGTTCCGTCTCTATTCCGTCTATAAATCCTTATAAATTTCTGTCTCTCAATCTTTCTCTAAACTCTCAAAATTTTCCGTCTCTAATTTTTTATTTTTTATTTTTGATAATTTTTTTAATTCTGCACCCAAATTAATATCTTGCTCATTATACCATCAAATACATTCAATCAATACCAAAATCTGAATTTTCCAAACCAAGAACAATAAATAATAACCAAAAAAGAACTCATAATACAACCAACAATAATATTATTGATGTCATTGTATCATCCAAATACTACCAAATAATATCAATGTCTCACTCCCAAACCAACAAAAGTAAGTCAAGATACAACTCAAATCAACACAAAGTAAGTCATAAATAACCAACATAAAAAATAAACTAATGATCTTTTTTGAAATATTGTTGCTCCTGCTGTCCAGACCCATCAGCAAATTGATGGTTTATATATCCCACATCTTGAAGTAATTTATGAACCAATTCTTGTAGGTCTGTCTCCCACTTTCAAGCTTCTTCAATAGTAGTTTCAAGTAAATTTCTATTTTCTTCTTCTCGTATTGAAAATTCTTCTTCCATCTTTGTAGCATTAGAGTGCATATCCTCCACAACTTTTGTTAACTCATTAAACTTCTCTAAAAGTAGAACTAACTAAATTTCCACTTGTACATCACAAGCTACTTCCCAATTTACATAAGCATCCTTTAGAAGGACCTCCAGTTATCTCATACCAAGTTGAGAGATCGAATGAAGACTAGGAAGAAACATCAGTAGAACCCATTTTTGCAAGGTATTCTTCCTGTGCAAGTACATTAGATACAAAGGGACATTTATGTAATAAAAGTCTAACAAAATTTCTCAATATATATACCAGTCAATATTTAAATACCAATGACAAATTATACTTGCACTAATTCTTTTAGATTTGTTGTTGATGAACCTCAAGATCAGACACTTCTCTACCAAGTTCTTTTTCCTATAGTTTATAAAATAATATTAGTTCACATGTCAAAACAAAAAAAATGGTCCATTAACTTTGTCCGTGATTAATTTTAGTACGCTAACTTTCGTTGTTATCATATTTTGACCAATAATTTACAGAACTGGGTCAATTAAACACGGCGACGAATGAAAATTGGATTTTTTGCCGTGCACATGCTATTTAATTTGGGAATTTTTAGTCCCATGTGGCACTATAGTGTTACATGGCACTTGAGGTGGCAATTTTTTGAGGGAAAAATATTAGTTTTTCCGTTCCAAAGTCAATTACCAACTTATGAAAAGGGAAACGTATCATTTCTTCCCCATTTTGCTTCCATCTCATCCCGTCTTCAAAACATGTCTACCATCTCAAGACCGATTTTGTGTTACTGTGAAAGAGAGCTATGATGAGGACTTCATAGACTCATGAGAACCCAGGTAAAAGGTTCCATTCTTGTGAAGATTACAAGGTTATTCTCTCATTTTCGTCCTTGAAATTCCCTTTTGTTTTTCTATTTTTCTACATTTTTTGTACTGATTTTACTCGATTTTCTGCAATTTATTGCCCATCTTTTTCAGTTAAATGTTTCTCATTTTTTGCCCATTCTTCTCAGCTAAATATTCTCAATTTTTTGCCCATTTTTCTCAGTTAAATGTTCTCATTTTTCTGCAAATTTTTTGCCCATTTTTCTCAGTTAAATGTTCTCATTTTTCTGCAAATTTTTCCTCATTTCTTGTGTAGACCGAAGGATGTGGATTTTTTTATTGAAAAGATCCACCAACGTGTGCTCAGGCAAACGTTGTAATTCCTAGATTACTAGCAAAATGTTATGGATACAAAGCTAAGATTGCATAAATGAAGAAGATTGAGGAGGATTTTGCAAAGTTGAAAAGAAAATGTAGAAAATGGAAATTAATTTCATTAATTGTCGTTCTTATTTTCTGCTTTAGGTTCTACTTTGTGTAGGATGTGTATAATTGGAGTCTATTTTAGTAGGATGTATGTAATTTAAGTGTATTTAAGTAGGATTTGGTGCCAAATGCTTTTGGTGAACGTATCTATGAATTGTTTATCAATCTATACTTTTTAAGTTTGATATTGATTAAGGGATGGGAATGGAACTATAATTGCATTTTCAATTACTGCCAATTGCATTTTCAATTTCTGGACACACACAAGTTTCTGCAGTTGGAACATCAAATTAACACATCAAATTTCTGCACACATACAATTGGAACATGAAATTTCTGCACACATACAATTGGAACCAATTGGAACATGAAATTTCTACACAATTGGAACATCAATTTCTGCACAATTTCAGTATCAAATTTCTGCACATCACATCAAATTTTTGCACAATTGGAACATGAAATTTCTACACATCAAATTTCTGCACAATTGGAACATGAAATTTCTGCACAATTTCAATATGAAATTACTGCACATCAAATTTCTGCACAATTGGAACATGAAATTTCTGCACATCACATCAAATTTCTACACAATTGGAACATGAAATTTCTGCACAATTGAAACATCAAATTTCTGCACATCTACATTTCCAGTTTCAGAACAGTTTCCAAACTATGCAGTTTCAGTCAAAAACATTTCTGCAAAAAAGAATACAAGTCTCTGCCAAAATATTACTGGTTTTTTGACAATACATCAAAAGTTTTAGGCCTTTTTCTTGCCTTTTTGCAGTTCACTCATGGCATTACTAAGATTTGATAAAGTGACAAATTTTTCCCCCTTTGACAATAGATGGGGTTGATACTAAACTTCCTTGCTCATCCACTGAATTTCTACCCACTTCAGCATCAACAAAAGAAGTTGGCTCCTTAATTTTCACCCATTTCTAGCACTGTTGAAATTGCTCAAACATACTTGGTGCAATTGCAGATGGCTTTGGAGCTTTTCTATTATGAAGTTTTGTAGCGACAGGAGCAGCAGTTGGGATATGTCCCTATATACAACCAACACACAATTATTAAAACAACAACACAAAAGCAATAGTTTTGGAAATAATGAAACAAATAAAATCTTACACTTCTTGTTCTCATATGCAATATAGGTTCTGCTTCTTACATGATTGCCTTACTCTTTCTTCTAACCTATAAAATTTTACAGAAAATTAAAAAAATTGAAATAATGACATAAAAATATGCCAAAATAAAACAATTATAGAAAAATATACCTGCATTTTCTCTTGTTGTCCTGTTCGAGGGACTTGGCCAGAGCATCAGAGATATACTCATTTGATACAGTTTTGGTAGCACAACCTCTAGCATTATGTCCTTGGCCGCCGCATTTTCCGCACTTAACAGTGGTATGTTGCCTTTTCATCCTGGATGAACCTTCCTTAAGCATTGGAGCACCTCTTATTTTCTTCACTTTTAGCACTGGCTCATCTTGTTCGAGTCTTCTACTTGATTTAGGGGGCCTGCCCACCCTTTTGACAGCCCTCAAGTCACTCTTCTTCCATTCATCCCTCCCATTGATTGGAAGTATTGGATGTCGATAGGCCTTCAAATAAGTTTCAGCCCTGCAACATTGATGTGTGCATTTCTTTAAATCCTCTCCTTGACAAAATATTGTACTCACAACATGTTTACAAGGTATCCCACTCAAATCCCGCCTTCTACATCAACATGTCATCTCTACAAGATCCACACTATATTGTGTCCCATCAAAACAAGATATTTGGTAATGCTTGTCATCAGATTTAATTTGTATGCAATCACCAAGCTTCTCAATATTTTTGTCATTTATCTTTTGAATTTTAGGACACAACACCCTATTCCACCTTTTCAAAGCCCTATCTCTGTTTTGTTGAAGTCTCTTCCTCAAATACTCCATAAGCCATTCGAGCATTGACAATATTGCATAATGTTTGGTTTTGTGTTTAACTTATTTTTGGATATTTTGTGGAGATAGAGAGAGAAAAAAAAAGATAAATAAAAATAAGTTAGAGATAGTGTGTATGTTTGGATTTGTTTTTGGAGATAATATAAAATAAG
>NW_011629747.1:0-13335 GCF_000512975.1 Sesamum indicum
TAAAGTACCATGTCTTCATTTAGCTCTTCTAATTCCAATTCTTTTTCAACTTCTACGACCTCCCCAGTAGGCGGTGCGACCCTTGTTCCTGTAGAGGGTCCATCTAGGGCTATGTCTAGGTCTAGTCGCTAGATAGAATCGTCAGATGACCAGGTCCCTAGACACGTTAAATTTCAAATGATGTTAGATCATAACCCCTGGGCTGGTATAATGAGCACTGTAAAATTCCAAATTCATCGCATAAAGGAAAAATATTTTATTCCCAATGATTTTGAGGTCATTATTACTCGCTCATTTGATCGCATGCATATGCCTCCTAGAGGATTTTGTTCACTATCACTTCACCATTTTGATGCTGGTCTGCGGTTACCCCTAGCTCCGTATGTAGCCCAAATTCTTAAGGGTTTGAATTTATGCCGTAAGCAACTGTCCCCCAATTCTATCAGCCATATTATCCTCTTTGTCATAATAATGCAAGTCCATAGATTCGAACCAAATTTTGATAATTTTTTGTCGCTATATTCGTTCACCACCTCAAAGAGGTCGGGAGATAGAGGATTTTTCTATCTCTATACTTGAAAAGACTTAGACACATTTAAGTCCAACGTAGGTCCATGGAAAGAAAAATTTATATTCGTGCAACCTCCCCTTGGTCATAAGTGGCCCTTCAAGTGTGAATGGAGTGTAGACAAACCAGAACCAGTTACAGAGGGAGGGGGCTAGAAGGAGATAAAATAAACAGCCTCACTTCTAATCGGTATAACTCCAAGAAACTTTTGGTAAAAGAGGTATTTTGGCTCGCGCATCTCTCTCCAGCACCCCTTCAAGTTAGGGGTTCATTAGGTGATCATTTCTTCCTCTTTTCGTATCTTTTTGTGCTCGTAGATATAATATTGTCATGCAGGCTCATACAGCCTAATACCTTAGGGCCAGACGAGACAACAGGAAGCAGATCGCAGCTGCTCAGGTCACTCCTCTTCTACCTGAACCAGATATGTTTGAGACCCCAATACTGGAAATCCTAATAGAAATCACGAGTGAAGATACTCGTCCTCGCGACCACGTCGATCAAGCGGCAAGGATGCCTTACCCCAACATTGAAATAATGGGTTCCAAAGACAACACTCCATAGGGAGAGATCGGGGTTGCGAGGGCCAAGTGGATCACGAAAAAGTAAACATCGTAGCAAGAACCCCTCCCGATCCAAGCATAGCTGATCGTGATCCACCAGGCGATCAGAAGAAGATGCTGCCGCCGCATCTGTGCGAGTAGAGGAAGAAAAGAACCTAGCTCTCCTGAAAGAGATCAATAACTGGTGGAAGGTAGCTCGCAACGTGCTACGGAACGACAGCCACCTAACTGCTGAGTTAAGGGGAGAAAAACGATCCCAACTAGAAGATCTCTGACCTCTGCAACGTACTTAACATGCAATCAGGCCAGGATTCTTGGGAGATTTTTAATGCGAGCTGCTTACCTCGTGACCAAGCAGTTTTTCTGAAGACTCCCCACACTCGACTTAAGGAACATAGTGCCCATTCCCTGATGTAGGTATCTTCTTTATCCTTCTAATAATTCCTTTCCATTTTATATTTGTACTTACTCATTTCTTATCAGACCACAGCTTTTACTCGAGCCCTCTCTCTGAAGTGCACGAATTTCAGCAAGAGGCACATCATGACAGATCGCAAGAATTGTGACCTGAAAGTAAAGGTCTCAGAACATGGTGCCTAGGAAAAGAAATGGGAAAATGAACGAGAAGCCCTGGAAGCACGCAATAAGGAGCTAGAGGAACTGGTATCCTTTTGAGGTAGCAAAGGTTCGTGAGGAGGTGCTAGCAGAAGGCAAGAACGTAGGATTCTCAACTGGGAAGATCGAAGGCGCGATCGTCAGTCGCGAAGAGTTCCTACGGTCTGAGAATTCGCCACGAAAGCTCACGAGCTGAGACTTCAGGGGGCTCATGATTTCCTCAAGGCTCCTGCCTTCCAAGTTGCGATCAAAATAAAGGTCGCGACCTTTTCTGAATGAGGGTCTTAAAAAATATAGGGCCTAGACAAACAAATTAGAACAGTTCACAGAGGGATTCAATTAGAATTGCCTCGATCCGACCTTGGATGCGAACCTTGAACCTTACATGCAAGAGGAGCAACCTGCTGCTGAAGATGACGAGTTCGCGAGCCTGCTAGAAGACATAGAAAACTTAGAAAATTTAGAATGTTAAGTCTTCTAGCTTGTTTTGATCCTCTTTGGCAAATATAGATCGAATATTTCTCTTGTTTAGACTTTTGCTAGAGGATTTTCGATCTGTTAGAAACTCGCTTCTTCTGGCAACTGTATATATGATTACCCTTTTGACTTAGCTTATATATGCCAAGTGTTCATTTTGAGATCGATGTACCACTTGTCAAGGTTTTCAACCTTTCTTACATAATGATCTTTCAAAGATTCTACGATCTTTCACAGATTAAATGAGACCTCAAAGTTAAACTTCGTAGATTAAATAACGAGCAACTGATAGGCAATTTAAAACTTGTAGTGCCTTCTCATAATATAAACACGATCGTTCCCATTTAAATTCAACATTTTTCAGGATCAAAACATTGGGACCTTTTACAGGTTCGATCAAAAGAAGACTAAAAGCATTGGCGACCTTTCACAGGTATGATAAAAAAGAAGACTATGAACATTTACGACCTTTCACAGGTTTGATAAAAAAGAAAGCTACACACATAAGATCTATTTACATTGTGTGGCCTTTTTCAGGCTCATAATTAGGCATATAACTTATTTTTTTCCTCCACCACGGACAGATGGAAAGCTCTTTCCTGTTGATTGGTAAGCCGCGACTCTTTGGGACTCTTCTCCTATCTCAGCAGAATGATAACTTCAGAACCATAAACTGAACAAAAAGGAGTTTCACCTGTTGATGATCGCGGGGTCGTTCTGTACGCCCATAGTACTCATGGCAACTCGTCAACCCACGGCCATGATCCCTTTGAGCTTATTCTTGATATCAAGAGATGGAGGATCGTTCTGTTAGTGACCTCAGTTTGCCCCATTTGCTTGTGGGTGACCCACAATTGTGAAATTTTGCTGAATTTTCAATTCCTTGCACCATGCTGTTATCTTTCTCTCCTAAAATTGCATACAATTCTCCGAGACTATGATCCTCAGGATTCCAAATCTACATATGATGTTCTTACAAATGAAATTAATCATCTCTCCTTCTGATATTTTCGCAACTACTTCTGCTTCTACCCACTTAGAGAAATATTCCACCGTAACAATAATAAATTTCTTTTGAGCTCCTGTTGGAGGAAAATGTCCCAAAATATCTATCCCCCACTGATCAAAAGGCAGGTGACCTTAACTGACTTCATCGGGGTCGCGGGTGCATGTATCTGAGATGTATATATTTGGAAACTTTTGCATCTTTGCACAAATTCCTTAGTATCCCCTTTACCATGGTGGGCCAAAAGAAACCCTGCCTTGCAACCTTCTGAGCTAAACACCTTCCGCCTAAATGATTTTCATAACTGCCTTCATGAATTTCCCTCATGACATATTTGGCCCTTTCAGCGTCTAAACACTTTATAACATTCCTTCTGTTGTTCGCTTATATAACTGTGCATCAATCAGAGTAATGCGAGCTGCTTTAAATTTAAGTCTTGTAGCACTCACTAGGTCGCTAGGTATGATCCCATCCCTCAGATATCTCAGTATTTCATCTTTCCATGATGATGGTTCCTCTATTGTGCTCACCCCTACCTCTTCTACAACCACTAACTTGTTTGTGAGCATTATCATGATTTTTCAATCTTTAATTCCTGAAAGAATAGCTCTGAATTTTGACAACGAGTCCGCTCCATCATTCTCGCATTTGGGGATCTGTTGAATCGAACATTTGTTAACTGTGCCATCAATGACTTGGCTTTCTTATGATACAATACCATAGTTTTTTCCTTGCTCTCATAAGTCCCTTCAATCTGCATTGCCACAAGCTAAGAGTCTATATACACTTCCAAGTCTTCTGCTCCTGTTTCTCTTGCTAATTCCAATCCCAAGATTAATGCCTCATACTCAACCTCATTATTAGTTGCTGAAAACGACAGCCTCACTGCTACTTCTATTTCTACTCCTCTTGGTCCCTGGATCAAAATCCCCACTCCACCAATGCTAGCATTGGAAGATTCGTCGACATGTAGCATCCATTTTTCTAGCTCATGGCTCGGTTCACCTGCGAGCTCAATCATAAAATCTGCTAAAACCTACACCTTCTCAACTGTCTTAGCATGATGCTCGATGTCGTATTCTCCTAATTTGACAATGCACTTCACTAACCTTCCTGATGCTTCCGGTCGCACTAATAACTCCTTAGTGGATCATTCATCAGCACCACTATTCTATGTATCTGAAAGTAAGGTCGCAATTTTCGAGCAGTGACCACTTACGTGAGAGCTAACTTCTCAATCTCAACATATCTCCTCTATGCCCCTTGTAACATCTTGCCCACATAATATACCGGGGTCTATATACCTTCACTCTCCCTTACTAAGACTGAACTCACTACATTATCGGACACGGCTAAGTACAGAAACAATGTTTCATTTCCCTTCGGGTTTTCTAGTAATGGTGGTGACTGCAGATAATTTTTCAGAGCTTGGAAAGCTTGCTCACACTCTTCTGTCCACTTAAATTCATTGGCTTTCCTCAACACCTTACAAAAAGGTAGATTTCGATCTGTGGATCTGAAAATAAAACGGTTGAGGGATGCGATCTTACCTGTGAGTTTTTGGACCTCTTTGATTTTTGTGGACGACTTTTACTTCATGATAGCATCTATCTTTTCTAGGTTCTCTTATATATCTCATTTGCTAACCATGTTCCCGAAGGTGCACTTGGCTGGGTTTAGCTTTATCCCGTAAGTTCTCATTATCACAAATACTTGTTCTAGATGAAACAAGTGATCGCTTGATCTCAAACTATTCACGAGCATATCATCCACATAGACTTCCATTGACTTCCCAATCTGGTCCTTGAATATCCTATTCACCAATCTATAATAGGTAGCCCCTGCATTCTTCAGACCAAAAGGCATTACATCATAGCAATAAATTCCACCTTCAGTTATGAATGATGTTTTATCTCTATCTTCTTCTGCCATAAATATCTAGTGATATCCTATAGGCATCATCATCAAAAACAACTCATATCTTGCCATTGGGCCAACCAACTTATCGATCCGTGGTAACAGGGTAAGGATCTTTCGAGTAGGCCTTTTTTAGATCTATGAAATCAGTGAACATGTACCACTTACCCAGTGGCATAGGGACCACTACTACGTTTGATAACCATTCTGTATATTGAACTTCGAAAAAATATCCTACCTTGAGTAATTTGTCTACCTCCATTTTTGTGATTTGGTTATTCTCTGCACTAAACGTCCTCTTATCCTGTTGTACTGGTTGTGCGGTCGGATCGACGTTTAGGCGTTGCACTATCATCTCAGGATTTATCCCTCCAAGTAGGGCTTGCACATCTGTGATCCAATCCTAGTCATTTTGGTGGAATCTCCTTGTATCAATTCAACCACTTTATGCCCTTCAATTGGTTCGGTTCTATCAAGCCTTCTCACTTCCCTCCCACTAGCTTCACTTGAATTTTCTAGCTTGCGCTTTTTCTCATTGCTATCGTTCTTCTTCAATGATAGGTTGTAACATTTTCGTGCTTCATTTTGATCACATACTACCTCGCCCACTCCATTCTTAGTAGGGTACTTCATTTTAAAAATGATACGTCGAAATGATCTCCCTAAAAGAGTTAAGCCCTGGTCTCCCTAATATATTGTATGCGAAGGGAGTATCAACGACCAAGAATTTCACCATCAAAGTCTTACACTTAGGCTCTTCCCCCAGAGAAACTGGTAGCTCAATGGTTCCGAGAGATTAGACCTCATTTCCTACAGAACCCACCAGTGGCATTCACACGAGTTCTAAACTTAGCATTGTCCAGCCTATCTTATTCAGTACATCCTTGAAAATGATATCTGCTGAGCTCCCATTGTCAACAAGTACATTGTAGACTGTGAAGTTTGCAATATCCATCTTAATTATGATGGGGTCATTATGCGATCCGACCCTCTCATCTGCATCTCTATTTCAAAATACAATTTCCTCTTCGGGCTCCACATTCATCAAAAATTGACCTCTATGATCTGTTCTTCCCTTTTCATTCCTCTTTCTGACTCTTCTTGAGTCTCCTCCTTCTGGACCGCCCGCAATCGTGTGGATTATACCTTTCACCAATGCATTGTGTCTTGCACCAAGCTCCTTTGTTTCATTTCTCTCCTGATTCTGTCCATCTCTAGTCCTCGACATGCTCTTACGAGCATTCCTATCCATCTCACGACCCTGCAAGCTTTGATCTTTAAAGTATCCTTGGCGTACCAATCTTTCTATTTCATCTTTCAATTGGAAACAATCTTCCGTGACATGACCACGTTCCCGATGGAATCGACAATATTTATTAGAATACTTTTTCGCGGGCATAAATCTGGTGTGCCAAGGCCATTCCAAAACATCGATTTTTTCTACCATCAACAATGCCTTAGCTCTGGTCATATTAAGCGGAGTGTACTTCTGATATTTCGGTTGATAAGGCGGCTCTATAGCTTTTTCAAATTTATGCTTCCTATCCCCATCATTTCTCATGCGATCTCGATCTCTACCTCTATCCACATTACCTCTCTATCTTTCATTGTGTTCATTTTTTCTTCATCGATATACTTTTGTGCTAAACCCATTAATTGTTCCACATTTGTAAGCAGATCCCTTGCCAATGATGGCCCTTTTCTTCAAACCATCGATCAAAATACTAACCATCATATCTATTCTCAAATCCTGCACTCCCAAGGTCTGATTATTGAATCTCCCCATAAAATCTTTCAACGTCTCATTGTCCTTCTGCTTGATGGTGAAAAGATATGGTGGTAGATCTCTTATGTTTTCTCTTGCTTGCGAAATGAAAAGTGAACTTCTGTACCAACTGTTCGTGTGACTTTATACTACTGGGTGGTAAACCGGTAAACGACTCGTAAACCTTTCGTGTGAGTGTAATGACGAAAAACTTCGCACTAATGGGACCAAATTGTCCATATAAGTTCATCACCAAATCAAAAGCAGAAACATGCTCCTGCGAGTCCTTAGTCCCATCATACTTTGGGAGATCAGGCATCCTAAAGTTTGTATTTACCACCTCCATTAATATTTTATTATAGATAGGAGAATTCTTGTTATGAAACACTAATTCTCTCCTTCTTTTCAACTCATCGAATTGCTTTCCCAACATCTGAATCTACATCTCCACACTATCAACTTCGGCACCTAGATGACATATTCTCGTCATTGGCTTCTACCTTGATTGCTCAATCCCACTTTTGCCGAAGCCGCTTCTCGCCTTGTTTCTGGACCTCTCCAACTAATTCCTTCTGATATTCTCTCCACCGCATTTTCCTTCAATACTCTTCTTTTTGCTGTTTCTTTCTCCATATGTGTAGCAGTTCTACGCTCATGGGCAACGATAGCATTTTTTTCCCACTCCTCCATCATTTATTGTAGCTCTGTTCGTGTTAATTGAGTCATCCTTTCACCTATTCCTGGTGCACCCTTAATTTTTAGCACATTTCCGCTCAAGTTTGCTTTCATTTTATATGTTGTTAGATTTGTTATATCCTCAATTTCCCACAGACGGTGCCAACTAATTCGGCTCGATTTGTGCGACCTCGATCAACGATCGTGATCTGTCCATGTCACCTCTCCAAATTTGTGATAAGGCCTAAAGATAAAACAAGCAGTTTAAGCTAGTCGGGTTCGTCCCCTCCGATGACCTCCAATGCTCAAGTTAGATAGTGGTCGAAAGAAAATTGTGCGATCTCAAGTTAGCAATTTAATGCGATAAACATCAATTACTTTAATTTAACGTGGCATGGGGTATTTATAAGGCCAGCTGAGTACTGTAGCTCGCCACGTGTCATGATCTAAGCTTCCCTTACTTTACTCGTACGGTGCTCAACCAACCACCTGTCCGGGTCAAATTATGGATTGTGTTTAGGCGACCCAACCTGACCCAAACCGCGACCTTACCCGCAGATCTTAGGTAAAATGACCCTTATACCCTTAATGAAGGGAATTTTCATCTTTTAATAATTAATCCTCATCAATCTGGAAGGTTCGCAGTATCGTACCAGCGTCAATGACCAGTGACATCCAGAAATAGTACGATAGGCATGATGATGCTCAATTGATAATGCTTCACATGATCCAGAGTTTTACAATTTTGGACTGGCATATTATATATGTTGTGATAAAAGCATTTTTTGGTGCCAAGATGATTGAAGGGTCTTCTATACAGGAGCATGGTTAAGATGTTATCCCTTGTGGAAAAGCTCAAGAACCTCAAGGCTGATCTTGAAAAAGAGACGCACATTGACACGATCCTTCAGTTTTTTCCTCTCTCATTTAACCAATTTATTGTGAACTATTACATGAATGTGCTTGACAAAGACCTTCATGAGTTGATAAACATGTTGGTCGAGTACGAGGCAACAATTGAAAAGTCTGCGCTGTTGGTATTAAAGGGGAGGATTCGACCGCAGAAGCGAAAGATCAAGGGGCAGAATGCTGGAGGACGAAGAAGGACATGACAGAATCAGCTACTGTAGGCGCTCAAAGCGCTCATGAAAAGTGGAAGGAGTGTCCTATAGTCCTCTATAATAATGGTATAATTTGTTATTGAGTCTTAACATGACTACTATTTAACTTCTTAGGTATTGGATACCAGTTTTAAAGCTCATATCTACAAATGGTTAGCATGTGATGTAAAGGA
Source organism: Sesamum indicum (assembly GCF_000512975.1). Classification (NCBI taxonomy): domain Eukaryota; kingdom Viridiplantae; phylum Streptophyta; class Magnoliopsida; order Lamiales; family Pedaliaceae; genus Sesamum; species Sesamum indicum. Next base: position 8,881 of record NW_011629747.1, read on the forward strand.
ATAGAAGGTTGAGACAAACAGCCTTGAAACTTAGCAATGGAAGCGCTGTTGCTACTTTTGTTAATGGACTAGATATGCTTAGCTATTGGTGATTATGTTAGGATAAAGTTGATAGAATATAATTATGTAACCTAGCATAATCAAATGATATTTTTCCGTTGTTGGACAATTTGGATACTTGATCTTTATAAATAATGGTTATTTCATTTCACAAAGACTGATTATTCTTGTCTACTAGGTTGTTTACGTAATTATTTCAACATTATCTCATAATTGAATTATAATTGCTCAAAACAAATGGTAAAAATGGATAATCAAGATAAAAAAAACTCACAGATTTGGCATGCAAAGCTAGATCATATTCCTCTAGTTAGGATAAGAAAGTTGGTGAATTCAACGGGTCTAGAAATAGACAAGTCGACTCTACAAGTTTGCAAGTCATTCCTGAGGAAGATGAGGATCCAGAAGCACTTTGTAGGACAAAGTGTGCTTGCCAATGGTATATTGTATTGGATCCAATTAGACATCTATCAGTCATTGAACACACAGAGCCAGAAGGTGTTCACAAGTCTAGAGGCCTTTGGAAGGTTTGGAGAATTAGACTTGAAAAGGAGAACCAAACTAGTTACAAATTTAAATCCTTCAATTGGACCAAGGTAGTGTGTATTTAGTGGGGGTTCTTGAAGTATTTGACGAGAATGGAGTTCTTTTTTGGAGTGCTGTAATTGAACGATGTCTTTGATAAGGAAGGGATCGAACTTTGTTGGATTTGGTTCGGTTGTTTCACTAACCTACCTTGGCCTATGTGGTATGGCAATCTTATTCTCCACAATGTACTTTAATATATGGAATGATGTCGCATACATTAAAGGACTAGTTGGAGGTGAACTCATTTTGTATAAGTTTATTTGTTATCCTATGGGAAATTGAATTTTATAGGATAACTGATGTGAGGAGTAGCTCCTTGAGTAATCAAGTGGAGAGACACCTCAGTCAAATGTAGCAAACAATATTTGTAATCGAATTCTTCTACTAACTCACTATATTCCAGCCTCCCGAGCGATAACTAGAACACCTTAGTTACCTAATAGGTACAGGTTTTTTAGTCTGACACTAGTCAATTTGATTATGATTTAAAGACAAAGAAAAGCGATGTAGGTCATCGAATTCAATGAATGGCTTGGCGTCATGAGATTCGACATGGAGTATGAAGAAGGTTTGAAACTTACTATATCCGGAATATTCTTTTAGACAAGGTCATGCAGGATATGACTTAGGTCAAGAATGAGTTGGAAGGTCAGTGGGAGATTAGTTGTGTTTCTAATATTTTAGGTGTGAACGTTGTACTCATTTAGAATGATGTAAAAATGTTGGTGAAACACTAAAACACAAACATTATTCACACAATTCTCCATGAAGGAATTGGATTCCTTCCCTTATCATAGGGTTAAGCTGTCCAAGACTCAGTCTTCGTCGACTGATGAGGAGCTTAGAAAGAAGTTTGACATCCCTATGTCTTTTACTGTTGACAACATGTGTATGTGTCCGATGCACTAGGCCAAGTGTTGTTTGTGCTTGGAGCATAACAATGGATATTGGGAGCGAGAAAGCACTACATAGCAATGAAGATTACTCTTTAATATCTGAATAAAGATTAGAGAAAGTGTTCTTGATGCAGGTCAATGGAGAGTTGATTCTAGAAGGCTATGGCGATACTAGCTTCCAGTTATATGTAAATGGTGACTAGTCTCAATTTGAATGTACATTCAGACTTAATTGTGATGTGGTGTCTTGAAATGGTTTAAAGCAAGATGCCACAATGGTTTTTACATGGAAGTCAAATGTAAAATGACTCTAATAGTTGCTCAAGAAGTGTTTTGGATGAAAAACCACATCTAATGGTTGAATGGGGAGCCTAAGCATGGCCAAGCCAGTAATTACTTAGAAGATAATAACTAGGCAATGCCACAAGCAAGAGGGCCAAGATCTCATCATTGATACAAGGAGTATTCTTGAACACCACCATCAGTTCGGACCAATGGTAGGAAGATCGTGTTATTTCAGTAGAAAATATGGTAGATCCTTGAGACTGAGCTGGTGTCGCAGATTGCTCACTCAAATAGATTTGAGGGATATGGGCGATTGGCTTTAGGTTAAGTGGGAGATTGTTAGAATCGGTGACCAGAAAGCCAATGGGATTGGTGGTTTTAGGAACCATTTAACAATCTTTATGAATGCAGTATTATCTTGATGAATGTAGTAATCATTCATCCGTGACACCATATGTTTGTTGTGCTTACTATTTATGTTGAATGGTGTTTTAATGTCAGAACGAATGCCCACAAACCAACTGAATAACCCATGTAGTTGGCCGTGCATTGGATGACAGCTATGAAACCAACTTCTGAGGGTTGGTCTGATATTTTTCAAGTCGAGGACCTCGAAATTGAGTATCGGGAGTCCTATGGAGACTTGTACTAAGTATTACATTTATTGGATGAGTGTTGTGTTTCTTTTTTTTTAGGTAAGTGTAATTTTCATTAAAAGAAAAAAATATAATACAACAGTGCCCATCATAAGGCGTTTCCCTCGACAGGCCAAAGGATACGCCACAGTCTATACAATGCATATATACTAATAGAGCTAGGAAGCTTAATACTGAGTATACACTGACGGACATCTTTCATTATTAAGTTAGCCACAATGCTCGGAGTCCTCTCCTCATGCTCAAAACGCCTCAAATTTCTCTTTCTCCAAATATGATAGACATACGAACTAAGAAGGGATCGGTAGGCTATATTAATGATGTGTTTCCCTGGCCATTTCCTCGTTGCCAATTCAATATCTCTAGCCCATTCCCTATTAGGCCAAGGAAATCGTACAATGCACTGAATAGTGCTAAGGCATCTTCTACTAAACCTGCAATGGAAGAACAGGTGGTTATGTGACTTCACCCTGTCCTCATTGCACAACACACAACACCCAAGGTAGGACAACCATGGTTTATCCGTCATGGCTAGCTTCTCCAAGATAGCTAACCAAAGGATAAACGTATGACGAGGGATCTTCAATAGACCCGAATGTAGTGAAGTCCAGCCTACTTCTAGTCCTGCTGGTTCCATAATCCGATATAACTCCTGGGCAGTGCGTTTTCGCTTGGACACCTCCATATAATACGATCTGCACCCCTATAGATCCGAGGCAACATGTGTGTGATCTCAAAGCAGTCCATGTCCGTGATCAATGGCCAATGCTATTGGTCCTCATAGATAATCGAGCTCAACATGGTAGACTTATGTAATCGCAAGCTGTTAGATCCGTGTGGGAATCTATTTAGACGGGGCCTAAGGTGATGCCAGGGGTCCTTCCATAAGAACAATCCTCTCCCATCGCCATTGCGATACTCCACCAATCGAGCGCAACCAGCCTCTCAAATGAAAAGTTTCCTCCATCCCCACGGCCCCTTATTCTATGGAATAGTCCATATCGAATCATCCCGTAGGCGCCCATGGAACAGCCACTCAACCCAAATAGAAGTCCTATCACATCGGATGACTTCACATGGTTTTTTGCACATAAGCGCACGATTGAGAATACCAATGTCTCTAAGCCCCAGACCACCCTCCTCCTTTGGCTTACAAATCTCTTTCCAAGCTAATTTTTGGGTAGCCACTATTCCCCGTACCTTTCCATAGGAAAGCCCGTAAACGCTTCTCAATTTCCTTAATGACCCTTTTGGTAATATGAATGCAGAAGCCCAAAATACACCAATGCCATAAGAACAAATTTGATAATTTGTACCCTTCCCGCATATGAAATTGTCAACCCCTCCCAACCATTAATGCGTGGATCAATCTTATTCAGTAATAGTTGACAGTCAGAGATAGATAATCTAGACGAGATCATGGTGAGTCCCAAATATCTCATTGGAAGGTGACCTTCCTGGAACCCCAGCACTGCAAGCAACTCCTCTCTCACATTCTAGGCTGACCGGGAAATAATGAGATGACTCTTTGTGACACCCCAAAGATTATAATACATAATTGGAGGATAAATTGATAAATTTTATGAAACTTAGTGATTAGTGAATAATTTATAGGTCATAATTGGAATATAATAAAACTTGACCGGATTAAATTGGAGTTCGTTATAATATTTGGGACAACTTATATTAATTAAGGAAATTTAGGAGGGACATGATGGGTATTTTGGTAAAAGTCTAATTAAATAAATAAAATAATAAAAATATTATTATATATAATATATATTACTAAATAATTAATATATATATGTAAATAACATATGTACACACACATATATATATATATATATATGAAAATTCAAGGGGAGAAAAGGATTTGGGGGTGGGCCACCACCCACCGCCCCACCCCCTACATATATATATGTGAGTTCAATCACTCACAATTTGATATTTATCAAATTGTGCAATTTTCA
>NW_011629748.1:0-13130 GCF_000512975.1 Sesamum indicum
TTTGTCTAAGTTTGTTTGTTAAATGAAACAGATTTTAAGACGGATAATATTCCGTCAAAAATTCAGTGACAAATTTAGTGACGGAATTAGCCATTGGGCTTTCAGCAATAGATTTTCTGATGGAATTTATCCGTCGCTAATAGAAATATAGGCTTCAGAGACGGATATTTCTGTCTCTGAAAGTCTGTTTTCTTGTAGTGATTGGATTTGTTTCCTTCCATTTCAACTAGTATGCAGCTCATACACGAATTAAATCAAGAAAGATGAATAAAACTTATCAAATTAGCTATAAAAAATTGCTCAAGCTAGAATATAATGGAGAACACCCCAAAATTCTTCCTCTCCTCTCTTCTCTTCTCTTCTCCTCTTTCTCTCTTCTCTCAGCATCGCCTCTCTCTTTTGTCTTTTTTTTTTTTTTCTCTACACGCTTCTAAAGATAATTTATGTATTTTACATATATATATATATATATATTTCTCTTCTTTCTCTCCACTCTTCTTTTTTCCCACCACCTCTCTCTTTTGTCTCTCTTTCATTGTTTTGTTTCTACATTCTTCTTATATATAACCTTTATGTCAACATATATATATGTATATATATGTCTAGGTACATATCCATATAAGTTAAAGGTTTGTGTGTATATATGTATATATGAATATATTAAGATATATATATACATGCTGATAAAGATGGAAGAAATGGATTCCTCTTCTTTTGTCCTACTCCTTTTGTTTGTAGTAATATTTATATTATATATATATATATATTTATATACGTCTATATATTAAAAGAAGATTGCGTTTGTTTTCCCATCATCTTTACAAATCTACACTGTAACCCCAAATTTTCTATTATACAAATATTTGAATGCCAATGATAATTTATCTCATCTCTTTAATTATCTCATTAGCAACGAATAATATATAATTCACCACTCTTTATATCCAGATTCTTATACTTAACAAATGAGAATTATAGGTAATAGTTCTAGGGGCATTACAATTATAGAAGCACTTATTATATTTCTCCTAATAGTAAGTATATGATGAACCCTTTTTTACAACAGAATGTGCCCTAAAGGAAATTTTAACTTCACGCTTCTTATCCCAAGTACTTCAGTTGTATTGGGGTTCCCCATGCTTATTGTCCTTCTATTGATGGTCTAACAAGATATAAATAAAGATTTATCAGCACAGATGTGCACATTTGCTCCAATGTCTATCAACCAACCAAAAGGTTAAAAATAGTCAGGAGTTTGGGTTGTACAGAAACATACCCTCAGTTGACCCTGAGGTGATAGCATCGCTAGACCCTCCTACAACTATATTGACAGTTCGGGTTGTACAGAAACATACCCTTCAATTGGTCCTAAGGTGCTACTATCGCTAGACCCTCCAACAACTATATTGATTGTTTTGCGCCCAGTCTTGGCCTTTTTAGTAGGACAATCCTGGCCAAGTGCCCAACCTGCCTATAGTTCCAACAGGAATTTTTCACCTTTGATTTCTTGTTTTTGACGACCTTGCCTTTATTGATAGTTTTTAAGTTGTGGTTCATTTTATTCACTTTCTTATTCCCCATTATTAAATTTTTCCTCGTTTGATGCTCCACAGGCATCTTATGGGTCTAATTTCTGTGATCTTCCTGAATACTGATCGCAATCATGACATCGTTTACAGATAGTCCCCCTTTTTGATGTTTGGGTGTCATGTTAAAACTTTCCCAGGATGTGGAAAATTTATCCACTATGGGCATGACTAGAAACTTCTCAGGAAGCTTCATCTCGGCATCAGACAGAGCATGTTCCAGATTTATAATCTCATGCGTCATCCAGCTGTAAACCTTCCTCTCTCTGATACCCCATGAACTTGAAAATAGTATACTTTTCTGTGTTTGCATCATGGTCGGGTTTATGGCTTAATGCACATAAGAGCTACCTTATTATCTCTCGCTCGACACAAGGGATTCGAGAAGAGCTGTTAGCGATTCTGGGATTTCAGAAAGGGCAGTTACCGATGATATACTTGGGACTCCCGCTCCTCTCGTCTCAATTATCATAACAGATTGTCAGCCATTGTTATCAAATATTGACCAATGCATTAAAGGATGGGAAAGTCTGGCGTTATCGTATGCTGGGAGGATTCAGATCATCAAATCTATCCTTATGGCGTTGAGCGTTTATTGGGCCTCAGCATTCTTATTGCCTAAAGGTGTTATAAGGGAGATTGAGAAGAGGCTTCGAGAGTTCTTGTGGAAAGGAGGGACGAATAGGGGCTATGCCAAGGTAGCATGGCGAGATGTATGTAAGCCGTTATCGAAAGGTGGCCAGGGCTTACGAGACATCGCTACCTTAAATCGAGCTTTAATGTGTAAGAAGCTCTGTGAGGTTATAAGGTGTGACAGGACGTCTATTTGGGTGGAGTGGCTCTATCATGGGCGGTTGTGAAATGTGGTGGTTCGTGGGGTTGGTGGAAACTACTTCATCTACGATCCCTTGCTCGGCCGATGGTGGACTATCGAGTTGGTAATGGGGCTGTGTTCTATCTTTGGCAGGATCCTTGGCACCATCTTAGACCCCTCATTGCCAGATTTCCCCATGGACCGCAATTCCTTGAGTTTGGGATTTCTGCCAAGCTCAGCAGCGTTATCATGGAGGGGCAATGGCAATGGCCCCTCATTATAGACATTGAGTGTTTGGAGATTTACAGTCACTGCTTCGGATTCATAGCGGTGTTGATCGCTTTATTTGATGGTATAAGAATGGCAGTCCTATATCCACATCTCTATACCGATCATTGGACCCTCCAAAACCCAAGGTAGGTGGGTTTTCACTACTCTTGGGTTCTCTCAAGATCCAGAGGTATAATTTTATTTTATGGCTTGCTATATTTGGGTGATAAACCATGACTCTCTTACCTAGGCGCCTGTGTTTTATGTAATGAAGGCGCGACTAAATCGCATATGCACCTATTCTTCCGATGTCGCAACGTGTGACAATACCTTATAGCTATTCGACGATCCGTTCACTTCAATTGGCTTAATCGTGACTGGCCAATGGACATAGAGTGTGCTACAAGAAAATGGAGAGGGCAACACATTATTAATCTGGCTTATCATGCACTACTGGCTTCATGTGTGTATCATATTTGAAAGGAACAAAATTTGAGATGTTTTGAACAGTCTAAGCAAGAACTGACCGCATTTGTTGGACTTATTGTGGAAGATGCTAGATAGAGGATTCTTAGTGCTTCTTCAGCTCACTCAGTTAGTTCTGGTGTGTTATATAGGCTTTGGTATATCCTTTAGCCTGTCGAGGGAGACGCCACTCATTGAGCACTATTGTACTGTATGATTGTACTGTTTATTTAATGAAAAATTACATTTAGCGAAAAACATATAGTATACTTTTCAACCATTGCTCTTTAGTATTATATTTCATATCCAACTCATTCCATAGAGATTTTGTAGTGAAGAGATAGAACAATAGACATCGAAGAGCGTATTTGAAAATGCTGACAAATAGCTCCTCTGCGTACTTGATCCTGCTCAGTCCATTGCGTGATATCTGTAATTTTGGGATCGATTTCAGTAGGTTCAGGTCTAGTCACCTGAATCACAATCGAAAGCCCTTCCGTTGTCAATCATATTTTCATTCATTGTTGTCAACGTTTGAAAAATTAACCCGAGAACTTATCTGGTAGACTGGACAAGTTGAGTTTTGGGGTGATCAGAATAGCAACATAAATAGGATTGGTCATTTAATAATTAGATAATAAAACACAAATATTCAACAAAAAATTTGAATTTAAGAAAAAGCAACAATTCAAAACTGTTTAAGTTCCAACCCATTCAATATTCAAAACCGTATAATTTCTTCAAGATTTTTGGGAAATATTGCATAAACAATTATAATTTTGTTTCCAAATTAACAATTGAATATATTACTCAGTCTTGAAACCAAAACACAAACACGTGGCTAATCAAACTCCAATGTGGCTAATCAGTGTGATCTATCTCCTGAAAAATACGTGGCAAGGAATAAGTTGCCTACTCAGTAAGTACAGCTAAGCATCTATATATATACACAATGAATTCACATCAACTAATAAATATTCATCATATAAGAACAACAGATGTAAGGAGTAATACACACCCAAAATTGTAAATCAGCCCACGACTAAGTATTTTTTGACGTTATCTTTTATTTCTAAAGCCTTACTTACTCTAATCGTAGTACATCAGTCGATGATTTTGCAGGTCATTATCATCTGAGTCAATGTCATTTCATATACAACACAGGATACCTATTGTACGTGATATCCCCACACTCTCTATCCTAGTATGTAACAATATCAGAACATCACAACAAACATGGCATCCCCACACCACCCCAGTATGTAGCTAACATCACAGAATATTTCCCGCTTTTTGTAATATTCTGGTACCCTACGCGACAAGGTACGTAGTTTAATTATTTTATTTTTTGTATCACAACACCATTAATTACATTATTGTAGACTATTGACTATGTTCCTAACTAGGTAAGCACCATAGTTTATATTAATTCATAATAGCAATATCACTAACTTCATCATTCTCTATATAATAATTGCTTTCTCAGTAATAATTTCCAATTCGATTTCATGAAACAATCAACTATACGATCACATAATCATGCTTCTCATGTCTATACATCACAATCACATATAACACATAGTAACAATTTCATCGATATTAAGGTAATCGAATAAATAGTCCACGACTAAATATATAAATAACCAATATACAAATTCCACATACATAAATATAAATCCAAGTTCACTATCAAATATAAGAAACCAATATATATAATATATATAATACTACATGTTTAAATATATATATAAATCCAATTAGCTATACTTACTTCGAATCTCAAAATGATTCCATTAACACCAACAGCTGCTCAACCCTCTACTATATCTTCACCTCCTATAATAAAGTATTATACGTATATTTGATGTATAAAGAATATCATAAGTGACCAAATAAAACATTAACTAATATTCATACCTTTTCGCAAGTCATCCCCAAATCTCACCGAACTCTTTCAAATCCAGCACTACAAGATCCACAGGTAAATTTACATCTCTGATTCACACTAAGCTCCCTTTCCTAACACTATTCACTACCACAACCCCTCCCACGGGCAAATAAACCATCAAATTATATCCCAAAGGGCTATTCTCACCTGGTATTTTAAATGCAAGTTCTGATGATATATATGAATGCGTAGAGTCAGGATCAATCTAAACATAAGCCTCAACGTCAAATAACAAAATCGTACCTGATATCACGTTATTTGATGATGGAGCTTCCTGCCTAATCATGTTATATATCCTTGCTTAGGTCTGCCCCTGAGTAACTTGTGTTCGAGGCCCCCCTTATACTACTATAATGGCGTGGTCACTATCTCTGTGGTCAGTGCCTCTACCTCTACCTTTGCCTCTGCCTCTCTTAGCTCCTCTACTACTATTCCCAACACTGTTGTGCCTTTGGGTTCCACTAGCTACACTTCCAACCACACCTATAATCTGACTAGGACAATCCCTGGCTATGTGTCCCCTACCTCCATATGATAATAGGTCCTGCCTATATTATCCTGTCTCCAACATGGTCCTAGATGTTGTCTTCCACAGGTAGAAAAACTCAAATTAAAAGTTGTTCATCGACCATAACTCTGTCTAGTTCCCCTACTCGATAAATAAGCTGTATTTGAACAAACCTCTATTAAAGCCCGTGGATCTAACGAACCTCGATCCACTACTTCCTCGAGAAACAGGACCACCACAAGTGATGTTCCAACTTCTCACAGAAAATGAACAGTGGGTCCCTACTTGGTCAACCTACTCGATTCTCCTATTGTGTACATTGATTTTCTCTTCTCTTCCCCCTTCTTGTTGTCTTCAATTACTACTTCTTCCATCCAGACCGTTGATTCAAAAAAAGTTTTAAAATTTGTAATTCTGACTGTGAGGCCTTTTTTTATCTCTGGTCATAGGCCCTGCTCAAAACGGTAACAACAATCCTCCTGTGTCGCTATTGCTTCTGGTGCATACTTAGCTAGTGCAACAAAATGGAGTTCATATTTTGCCACAGGCAAAATATCATCAAACTCTTTCTAAAACTCAATACACTTGGGTCTGTAATTATCATCAAACTCTTTCTAAAACTCAGGCAAGTTATCTCTCTTGACTTAAATCTACTCTTTACAGACGTCCACCAAATCAAGGCATTCCCTAGGAACATGAAACAACATACTTAAGTTGATTCTCTGGAGTGCAACTTACTAAGTTCATCACATATTCGACTTTTTCCCACCATCTCTCAACAATCTCTGGGTCTAGGGTACCCTCAAATTCTATTGCTCCCTTTTTTTTTATTCTTTCATAATTACGGTTGATCATAGGAACTACTGGTGCTGGCTCTGGAGTGGGTGTGCGTGCCTGTGCAAGTAACTGTGCTTGAGCTTGTGCTTGGGCCTGAAAAGCCATTTGGAATATTTGTTAATACTCTGGTGGTAGTCCTGCCACTGGAGCACCACCGAGAGGAATTGGAGCACCAACACCCTCTTGACCTCCCTCCATGTAAGCCCTCTATAGACTCTACTGACTCTTCCCTACTAACTATTGGGTCAGCACGTGCACCTTGAGAGCCATCCTATATTAAACATTTCAATCATTAGGCACATCTAACAATCAACCTATTACCCTAAAAACATCGACCTGCTCTGACACCACCCAATGTATCACCTCTTACCCACTATATTTAACTATCACTATTTCACCCTTTTCTTAATTATAACTCGTTCTGTAAGTAATTTTTTTTCAACCCATAAAATAAATTCTATCTTTTAATATAATATATGAATATCACAAGAGATAATAAATATTACCAAAAAAGTTTATATTTACCCTCACCAGATGTCCTCATATATACATAATCTCAAAGCAAAATAGTGTAACAGTCAACAGTACAAAATTTTAAACACAACCCAACAAAAGACTAGAATATTTAACAACCAAACAACCAAAAATCCTGGCTTCAAATGTCACGGATGTCCCACCTAATAAGAACAATGGCACTGCTCAAAGTCCAATATGGCTAGTTAGTGTGACCTATCTCCTGAAAAGTACGTGGCAAGGAATGAACTGCCCACTCAGTAAGTATAGCTAACCAATCTATATATACACACATAGGCAATAACTCAGGTAAAATGCAATCACATCAACTAACAAATATTCATATCCACAAAAAACAACAACATATATAAGGAATAATTCATACCCACTACTATAAATCAATCCACAATATAGTATTTGACATTATCGTTTATTTCTAAGGCCTTACTTGCTCGAATTAGAGTACATTAGTCAATGGTTTTGTCAACCATCATCATCTCAGTTAATGCATATCATATACAACATAGAATACCCGTTGTACGTGATATTCCTACACTCTCTTTCATAGTGTGTAACAATATCAGCACAAAACATCACAACAAACATGACATCTCTACACCACCCAAGTGTGTAGCTAATAGCACATAATATTCCCCACTTCTCAGAATATCTCAGTACCCTACGCACCATAATACATATCTTAACTCATTTATTTTTCATATCACATCATCAATCATATTGCCCTTAATCGCATTATTGTAAATCATTGACTATGTTTCCAATTAGGTAAGCACCATATTTTATTTCAATTCACAATAGCAATATCACTAACTTCATCATTCTATTCTCTATAATAATTACTTTCTCAGTAATAATTTTTCAATTCGATATTATCCAAAAATTAATTGTACGATCACATAATCATACCTCTCACGTCTATACATTACGATCACATATAACACATAGTAACAATTTTACCTCAAATCGCAAAATGGTCCTGTTAACACCAGTAGCTGCTCAACCCTCTACTTTATCTTCACATCCTATAATAAAGTACCGTAAATGACCAAATAAGATATTAAATAATATGTGTACCGTTTTGTCAGTCTTTTAATATTTTATTTGTATTAAATGTCCGTTTGTTTTTCCTCAAAAATAACTAAATTTTCTAAACTTTTCAAGTATATATTTAATTTGTCAACTAACTCATAAGAATTTATTTAATCAAACCCCTCATAATTTATAAGTATCATTTTCAATAACATTCCTAAATTAGAGTATCATTAAAAACCTCATTTCCTTCTTTAATAATATTTATTTCTTAAATATAATTTTCAAAATATTTCTATAAATTTTCTATCAATTCCTCTCTACTTGGAATTTCATTAAATACAATATATATAATTAACAATTTATTGAATAGGTTCGAGGAAATTGAGTAAATTAACTATAGTAATAATATAAACAATATTTAATAGATGAATTAATTAAATAATATAAATATATAAATTAATATATAAAAGTAAGAAAATTGCATACCTCTGTTTTTCTGAAATGTGTTTGTGTGTGTGATTAACTGTGTGGGGTTGCCAATTTCAAATTCAACATATATACATACACATATATAAGGATTGATGAGGCGCAGGCAGCACATGTCGCCTGCAAAAATATCACAGCGAAAGCATATAGCAAACGGAAGTATATCTTGAAATGATTTTTGAATTTGCAGAAAGGAGAAGGCAGTTGCTGTTCAAGCACAACTGTAAATTTGTATTTCTGTTATTTTATCCCTGAGGAAGACGAAGGCTCAGTGCCCCTTTTCTAGTTTCCCTCTACAACGGTTTAACAAACTCGCATTTTCACTAACAGAAGCATGAAACTAAGAACAGAGAGAAATCTTGTAAATTCGATTCGAAGTAAAGCTTAGACAACTAATAAACTCGCGTTGTATACAGAAAAAAAGAATCGTGTCTCCCTCATTCAGTGAGTACGAGCTCCTTCTCCCTCTTTCAGTTCATCTGTTGGATCTTGCAGCTGTAACCAAAATCTGTCCACTTTTACACTCCCTCCTCAAGCTGAACTTGTCTCAATATTGATGAGATTTAGCTTGGAGATCAATGTCATGAATTTAGGACCTGGTAGAATTTTAGTGAAGATATCTGTTGGCTGACGTTTCGAAGCAATATGCTGAGGATCAAGGAATCCTTCCTTGTATTTGTCACATACCAAGTGACAATCTATTTCTATATGTTTTGTTCTTTTATGAAAAACTGGATTCGCCATTATATAAAGAGCGGCTTGATTGTGACAATAAAAGGGAACAGGTGTGGGAACTTTGATCTTCAAGTCCTTAAGAAGATTGTAAATCCACACCAATTCACATGTTGTTGACCCCATGCTCCTATACTTGGCTTCTGTTGAGGACCTTGATACTATCGTTTGCTTCTTTGTCTTCCAAGATATCAAGCTATTTCCTAGAAAAATACAGTATCTTGTTAGTGATCATCGTGTCTCCTTGCAAGTGGCCCAATCTGCATCACAGAATGCTTCCAAGCCAAAACTGTTAACAGAGTTAAAATGCAAGCCTCTGTTGATTGTTCCCTTCAAATATTTTACCAAGTGCAATGCTGCATCCCAGTGATCCTTACAGGGATGTTGCATATATTGCCTCAATGATTGAGTGGCATGACATATATCCGGTCCAATGAAGCCCAAATAAAGTAGTCTATCCAACAACCTTTTATAGACTTTTGGATTTTGAAGTTGTTCTCCCGCTCCTGCTCTGAGTTAAAGTCCAGCTGGAAATGGTGTATTAGTGGACTTGGATTGAGCCATTCCTGTATCAGCAAGAATTTCTTTGACATACTGGCTTTGTGTTACGATCATCCCTGTTTCAGACCTGCAAATTTCTAGACCAAGGAAGAATCTTGCCTTTCCCAAGTTCTTTATAGTAAACAGGTTATGCAACTTAGCTTTAAATTCTGCAATAATTTTCTCATATGGCCCTGCAGGAAGAACATCATCCACATATACAAGAAGACAAAAAAAATCAGATTTTGTAGTTATGGTAAATAGACAATGGTCTACTTTGGACTGAATGAAGCCAAGTTTTTCGAGCTGTTTGGTGAATTCCAGGTTCCATTGCCTAGAGGCTTGTTTAAGACCATAAAGAAACCTTTTCAACTTACAAACATGCCCTTTAGGAACTTCATATCCCTGAGGTGGATGCATATAAATTTCTTCTTCTATAAAACCATGTAAAAAAGCATTGTTAATGTCTAACTGGTGTAAGAACCTGTGGTATTTACATGCAACTGCCAGTAAAATCCTAATGATAACAGCTTTTGCTACTGGAGAGAAACTATCCATGTAGTCTACCTCTTCAATTTGATTATATCCCTTGGCTACCAGTCTAGCCTTATATCTTTCTATGCTACCATCAAATTTTAGTTTCAGTTTATAAATCCATTCGCTACCTATAGCTCTTTTACCTTTAGCTGGAAGTGCTGTATTAGTGGACTTGGATTGAGCCATTCCTATATCAGCAAGAAATTTCTTTGACATATTTGCTTTGTGTTATGATCATCCCTGTTTCAGACCTGCAAATTTCTAGATGAAAGAAGAATCTTGCCTTTCCCAAGTTCTTTATAGTAAACATGTTATGCAACTTAGCTTTAAATTATGCAATAATTTTCTCACATGGCCCTGCAAGAAGAACATCATCCACATATACAAGAAGACAAAAAAAATCAGATTTTGTAGTTATGGTAAATAGTCAATGGTATACTTTGCACTAAATGAAGTCAAGTTTTTCGAGCTGTTTGGTGAATTCCAGGTTCCATTGCCTAGAGGCTTGTTTAAGGCCATAAAGAGACCTTTTCAACTTACAAACATGTCCTTTAGGAACTTGATATCCCTGAGGTGGATGCATATAAATTTCTTCTTCTATAAAACCATATAAAAAAGCATTGTTAATGTCTAACTGGTGTAAGAACCAGTGCTATTTACATGCAACTGCCAATAAAATCCTAATGATAACAACTTTTGCTACTGGAGAGAAACTATCCATGTAGTCTACCCCTTCAATTTGATTATATCCCTTGGCTACAAGTCTAGCCAATCTTTCTATGCTACCATCAAATTTTAGTTTCAGTTTTTAAATCCATTTGCTACCTATAGCTCTTTTACCTTTTGGCAGTTTAGTGATATCCTAAGTTTCATTATCTTCCAATGCTTTTATTTCAGTGGTCATTGCATCCACCCATTTTTCTTCTTAACAGCATCAACATAAGTTTTTGGTTCTAGGGGCAAGTTATTAGTGCTGCATAAAAAGGTATTTATGTTTCCTATTAATTTAGCTGTACTTATATCATTTTCTTCCTTAGTGTAGGAGCACACATAATCTTGTACTTTGGTAGGTTTAACACTCTGTCTACTTGATCTTCTCAGACCTACATTTTCAACAATTTGTCCATGTATTTGGTCATTTTTTATCAAGGTCAGTTTCTGCAGTTTTTGTTACTGGTTCTGTGTCATCATCAGTATTTTTCATATTACTGAGGTCAGGTTTGGGAATGATCATAGGTGTGTGATAAGAAATAGGATCAGAATGTTCATTGGTATAAGAAAAGATGTCTTCCTTGAAGACAACATCTCTAGAAACAAAGACAACTTTCTTATTAACATCATAAACTTTGTATCCCTTTTGGTTAAGGGCATATCCCAAAAAAATGCATTTCATAGCCCTTGTATCAAATTTAGATTTATTTGGTAAGGTATTGGTTGCAAAGCATAGATAATGAAAAGTTCTAAAACGAGAGTAATTAACAGGTTTGTTAAAGAGTATTTCATAAGGAGTTTTTCATTTTAGGTTGGGTGTGGGAAGTCTGTTTATAATGTATGTTGATGTTAATATAGCCTCAGTCCAAAACATCTTAGGAAGATTATATTGAAACATTAAAGATCTTGCTACCTGTAACAAATGCTTGTGTTTTCTTTCAACAATGCCATTTCATTGAGGGGTATATGTGCAAGTAATTTGATGTATGATACCTTCTTCTTTAAAAAATTTCTGGCATTGTTCACTTAGAAATCTAATCCATTATCAGTTCTAATTTATTTAATCCTTTTATCAAACTGTGTTAAGACCATTTTATGGAATTCCTTTAGTAGATTAAAAGCTTGAGACTTCTGTTGCAATAGATAGGTCCAAGTACACCTACTCTGGTCATCCACAATAGTTAACATATAGGCACAATTGGAGATAGAGTGTTCATTGTAGGGACCCCATAAATCAATATTCAAAAGATCAAAGCATGCATAAGAATAAGAATTACTAAGAGAAAAAGGCAGCCTTTGCTGCTTAGCTTGTGGACAAATTTCACAAGCTGAATTGAAGTTTTTATTGTTATTTAGCAATCCTGTGTTAACCAATACATCATGGGATAAGTGTCCTAGTCTTTTATGCCATATCTCGTGTTGTATGAAGGATGCAATGAGACCAACATCCTTGTATTTACACAAAGTTTCTTCTATGAATTTTCTATCAAAAGATTCTGTCCTCAGGATGTAGAAATTTCCTATTATGCAGGCTATGGCAATGATACCTTAGTCTTGTGGTCCTGCACAACACAATAACATTTAGAAAATTTAAATCCTATTGATGAGCAACTAGATAATCTGCTGACAGAAAGGAGATTAAATTTCAAATCTGGATCATAAAGGACATTTTCTAGCACCAGTTTACTCTTCAGTCTAATATTTTCAGTATACTTAACCAAATGCTTTGTTCCATCAGCTAATTGTATGTAAGTATTTCGGCTATGAACTTTTGTGTTATCAAACAACAATTCATTATTGCACATGTGGGTTGTAGCCCCACTATCAATAATCCATGCATTAGAATTATTTGTTTTAAAGGAAGTGTGTTCAAGGCATTTACCTGAGAACTCATAGTTCTCTGCATTTGTTGGCAATGTCTGTGATTTTAGTCCTTCAACGAGTCTCTGAAATTCTGTTCTTACTAATTCTGTCACAGCCCTTCCATTAGTTGTATTCTTAGCCTTCTCATTTTCAGCCCTCATTGTAGTACCTCTGTTGTATTCTGAGTGCTTCCTTTCTTTTTTTCCAAGAAGGTTTTGTACCAGTCCGAATATCCAACAATTTCAAAACATCCTTCCTTTAAGTGGC
>NW_011629749.1:0-11443 GCF_000512975.1 Sesamum indicum
ATCAAGTTTTGAGTTTTATATTTATAGCAAGATACATACTATGCATTATGCAATCTATTTTATTACTTATAAATTTATGTCGAAATTTAGTGATCCCTATGAATTAATCTAAAGATAATGATGATGATGATGATAATAATAATAATAATAATAATAATAATAATAATAGATTGAACAATTTTAATTATTTTTATTATTATTTTATTATATATATTGAGATAAAAAATTTAAATAATATTTACGATATTTTAAAATCCAGACACTCGATTCATACTAAATTTAAATATATATAAGACTGTGTCCATTAAATCATATTAGACGGTATGATTTAAAATCACATGGTTTAATTCAACGATACACTGTCTTGAATGATTACTTTTATGTTCCGAGTATGATATCTTGACATCCGTACATTCAATAAGTCTAAAACTTTACCGAATGTATTTTTCTGTAGGTTTGATCACATCTAACGGTTTGATCTGAATTTTGATGGCCCGATTAACCCATGTTGTTCAACAATGTATGATGATAGTTACATCAATTTAATACGAATATTTATAAATATCAAAATTTATTGCAGATTGTGAACGTATATTAATCGCAACTATAAAATATTTTTATGTATTTCGATTGTATTATTTTAGATCATAGATACTTTTCTATAATTTTTAAATTGTTCAGTATGAAATTTTTTTTGATATATTTTATTAATTATATTACTACTAAACTAATTAGTAGTTTATATTTATAACAATAAATTATAATTTCATACAATATTTTGGTATATTTATAACATATATAGTATACATTATGCAAACCTATTTTATCACTTATAAATTTATATAGATATTTGATAATTTGATCCCATGATTTAATCTAATAATAATAATAAATAAATAATAATAAAAAAAAAATACCAAATTCGAGCTCATCATGTAAAAGTCGAACTCGAGCTCGCCAAAAGCTCAACTCATTGCCGCCCTGCATTGCTACTATGTTGTTTCGCTGGTTCCGTTTCCCAACTCTTCTTACTTGTTGGTCCTGATCCAGAACGAAAGTCCAAAACTGTCGGACCCATATTATTTCGCACGCATCAATATTAATAGTGTATGTCTAATTCTTAAAAAACTAAGAGTAATTTATACAAATTATATTGATGTTTTTTATGGATATATGAGTAATTTTTTAAAAGATAAGAAATTATTATGTAAATAGGATATAATAAAACGTTTTACTTCACAAACATACAAAACTGATTACTGATCATTATTGACCCAAACAGTACAATCCCACCGGTTCTGAAGTCGATGATCATCATCAGTTCACAAGCTCATCAAAGCTTGCTGGTTATATTGATATTCCTAACTCTAGAAGGCTTGGGAGTTGTATCCTTGGGTACAACCACCGTAAGCACGCCGTTCTCCACCTGAGCTTTGATCTGATCTACCTTCACATCCTCCGGCAATTCAATCTCCCTCGAGAAATCTGCTTTCCCCAATGTTTTCCTCTCCGCCACATGCCAAACAACGTCTTTCTCTTTCCCCTGCTGCTCCTCTTTCCCACCTTCCGCTCTGATCACCAGGGTGTTCCCCTCCTCCACCTGAACTTTTATATCCTCCTTGCTATACCCTACCATGTATATATCCATCCAAACACACCTCCATCGGAATCTGAATTTGGAAATGCAAAGCATTTCAATTAATTAAGGGAGGGATCGCAGAACTGACCTGGGACGTTGATTTTGAAGATGTGAGCGGTTGGGGATTCCAGCCAGTCAAGGAGGGCTGTCGATCCTGGGGATGTGCGGTAGATTGTGGGGCTGAGGAAGAAGCGCCTGAAAGGATCGCCAAACAAAGCCATGTGATTTTCCTTCTGAGAGAATGTGTGTGTGTTGTAGTTGTAGAGTTTTGAGGGAAGCAAAGGATTTAAGGGTGGGAGGGTTGTTTGGCTGAGGGGAAATTGGATGAATAATGATATTTGTGTAGAAGGTGCGCTCTAGAGCCTCTGGAAGGTTCCAGGAGGCTTATCTGATATCTCCATTTCGTACTTTGAAGAAGATGATAGAGTGGTGATCTGGTGTATTCTGGTATATGTTTTTACCCTGAACAACGACCAAACCAACCAATAACAAATAAATTAAAAAGAAAATTATATTTAACAATATCTGACCTGTTAATTTTTGCTTTGTTATTTTAATTTTTAATATTTAATTTTAATTTCTTATTTAACTTAGGATTAAATACTTTTTGCACCCCTAACTATATATAAACTGCAGTTTCACCCTTAAACTATATAACATAACAAATGACCCCTCACAATATGGATCAATTTTTTTCAAGATGAAAATGCCCTTAGAATTTACACCAAATGAAATATATTTGTTACAATCATTCTATATATAATCTGAATTATTATAATTTTTTAAAATAAATACTATCTGAAATTTATAATTTTTATACTGAGTATATAATCTATATAAACTTTATAAATTTTACAATTCTTATACTTTTTACATAACTGATAAAATATTTATATAATTTTTGCTCGTGTTGTTTTTTATATAAACTCTTTTTAAAAATAAGTTATCAATACAATTTAAAATATTACACAAAATATATATGTAGATACTGATATATTTTTATTGTGGGCATGTAACTGATAAAAAATTATAATTTATATCACATACTTTTTTATAATATTATATGCATTATGTATTTACACATATTTGTGTGTACTTGTTAATTATATACTTTGTAAAATATATTTGTATATATTGAGCTCAATATTTTTTTATTTTTCTGTATTACATAATTTATAAAAAGTTTAAAACTTTAAATATTATTTTTAAAATAAAATTTGAGTAAAATCTTAAATAACTATAAGTAGTTTTGGAGGAAATTTTTTATTAAAACATATTTTAGAGAGTAAAATAAAAAATATAAGGGGTGAGTGAGAAGGGTATTTTTTGTCTTAATATTGTCAAATTATATATTCAGAAATATTTTTGTTACCTTTCATATTTTAAAAATGTAAATGCGAGTACATGCATGGTTGAAAGGTGCAAAACATATTTAACCCTTTTAACTTACTATTCACATAATTGTTAAACTTCAAACATAAAAAAAGTTGGATTCATTTCAAAGTTCAAATGCTTTTTGGGAATAGAAAAATGAAGATTGCTAAAATATCACAATATAATTTTGCTAGGATAAAGTCAATATATATATTAAATTACCTTTTTTTATTATATTTATCTAGTTTACAAAAATAATATTTATTTATAATATAGATGTATCTAGTGTGTCCTTATTACTTAGTATATGATGCCCAGAAAAATGGACTAACCCAAAGAGGTATAAGTAGTCTGAAAAGAAGAAAGGAATATAAAGTTCACAATGCCACCCAAGAGGCCCTTTCGGGAGAGCCCAAGATACCCACAAGAAGCCCAATTCATGTAAAGCTCTCAGAGAGTCTAGCAAGCACCCCTAGAAAATAAATTAATCAAAAAACTAAGGTGGCATGCACTAGGATCTTTGGAGGCACAAGTCACAAAATCGAATGACAGCTAGCCCTTTGGGAATACGTGGTGCCTCCAGGGCGAAGTAACCTATAATCTCTAAAATCTTGAACAATGATTGGGAGAAGAGGTCTCATTAACCTCCCTAAACTTGGAATATAACGCCCCAAAAATAGGAGTCTTCCTTTAGGTGCCATCCTTGGGACACGACCTAATTGATATCTTAAAAACAACCTACTCATAAAAATTGAAATGATAATGAGAACAACTATAATTACTAACAATTCAGCCTCCCTCCTAATCACATTGATCTCTTTCTTAGTAAGTCAAATCTTGACTTGGTCAATTTATCATCTGTACCTGGAAGAAGGAACTCAAATAATAGCAAACTCATTCAATATGCTTAAAACATGTCATATTGAATGGCAACAATACAATTGAGCTTGTGAAAATCACATTAGGCTAAGACCGAATCTCATGATCACCACTTTGTGTCTTCAAAAAGACCGTTTACTATATTATCCTCCATGCAAGGAACGACCTACGACTATATTAATTGGCCATGCCTTGTTATATGACAACGCCAATCACAAACAAGCAATCTCCAGCGTGCCTGTGGAAAGACCCAAGCAGAAACTGAACGACGAAGCCTTACTAGTAGCCCAATGCTACGCCAGTGTGCCCCGTGAACCGTCCAACCCCTGAGCCCAATGACTGCTTAGCAAAACCACATGATCAAACCCATGAATCCAATCAAACAATCACATGGACGATAGACCATTTAAAGGCCACATGCAAGTTGAATATTCTGAAGAACAGAATGATATCAAGATAAATAGGACTTTTTGGATACTTATATATATTGACTCTAAAGGTAGTTCCTAGTGAAAGTTCATAATGAATTCGAGAATTCCATATATTCAACATAATAATCACGTTATAGCACTTAACTTCATAGAGTTTGGAAGGCTCGTTCAAATCCAGTAAATAACCAAATGTCATATTCATTTTCATTTATCAATGAACAATTTCAAGAAATATTTTATTCAAGTTCGTCGCAAGAAAGACTACTTTTGATACATATATATATTGATGCACGATATACATATATTCCTCCAATTTTCCAAATGCTAATATAACTTTTAACGGTACTCAAAGTGAGGTCCATGGCAAGAGGTCTTGAAGGATCACAAGGAAGCTGAGTAGATAATTCATGTACACGCAAATCCTATAATTCCAATATCTTCAAAACCGTGAGTTTGATGACCACTTAAACCTGAATGTGGTTATATACAAGGTTATATCTATATTCTTATACTAGATAGAACAACGGTATTTTTAAGCTTGAAATGTCATCCATATCTATTATAATTTATTTAAATTTTGTTTAATTAATTAATTGAATAATAATTAGCAAAGCTAGTCGAAAAATAAATACAATTAGCCAACTAAGCCAACTCATAAATAAATCTATTTTTTTTATTTTTATTTATAATATATCGTATTAATTCAATTGAAATTAGTTGAACTGAATTAATTAATAAATAAATTAATATTTATATAATCTACATAGTCAATGAGTGAAGAATTATTATAAAATTTTCATCTCAAAAAGTACCACTGCCAATTATTTAATAAACGTCTAATTTTATTAAATAAGTAATTGACAAATAATTTACTCACGAGGAAAGTACAATGTTTATGAAACAATCACTAAAGTTATATTAGAAAAATAGATTAAATTTTCAATTATATGATAAGTTTCAATAAACCAAATTAAGGGTAATTAAACAATTGTAGTTAGTCAATGGGTTAAAAGCAAATAATCCCCTGTGAAATTCAAAAAGAGCAAATTACCCCCTTGTATAAAATAAATCAGCAAATTATCCTTTGTGATTCGAAAAAAGTAGCACACTGCCTCCCTTAGCAGTTTAAGAGTAGATCTTAGGGTGTAAAGATAGATGTATCCCTCCTTATATATCAAAGATTGACTTTGTTAACTGATAGGACAGATAGAATTCTCTAGTACTAGAGAGTGAGAGGTGACAAAAACCTTACATTTTTTAACTTGATAAGATTTGTGGGAAACCCTACCACAATCCGCCGTTAAATTGAGTTTCTAAAGGCATGAGATAAACCCTAGTGTTAGTAAAGGTTTTTCAATACAATTTTATATAGTTTCATTTTTTTTTTTTTGGGTACTGATTTTTTGTTTTGTTTTGTGCACATCTGTGAATGTTGGATAAAAGATTGAGAAATCTGACATTGAAATATTGGTGGAAATAAGCTATGTTACAAAGTACGATCTTTAGTTCTTGTTTTTTCCTAAGATTATTTTCTGATATAGGGTTTCTGTGTTTTTTTGTTTTTGTTTATACGTTTCAATCTAAAGAAAAGGTCCTCTAAAACTTCAGACCTGTGGAGAGTGGAGGTATGTACTAAACCTATTTATATTGTTTTCTTGTACTATTGGCTGTAGGGAATTTTTTTCTGCTGATTTTAGCTCTAGGGTTTATTTTATACTTATTATTGGTTTACGATTTATTCTATGCTGATTCTAGTATTTGGTTCCACAACTTTTTATCTATTACATTTTTTAGTCGATATATGCTTGAATATTTTAAGACATGTTGTCCTAAGTCAAACATACTTGAATATTTTAAACTTTGTGGTCCTGTAATGTAGGAATGCTTGTTTTTTTTATTGGGAAGTTACGGCTTTATATGCCAGCATCTTTGAATACTGTTATGTGCATATGGTTCTGTCAATTGCTTAAGCATTGTATTTTGTGATTTTATTTTATTTATCTATAAAATTTTGAGGCACATAAAGTTATTTTTTGTTGGGGTGGGAAATTTGTAAAACATCCTAAACTTCGATATGTAGGAGGGCATAAGTATTTGAGAAAGTGAGCATAGATTATCTGGGTATGTATGTATTAGGGGAAATGTATCAACAGTATAGGGGAAAAAGTCATTGCTTAAATTTTATTACAAAGATCCTACTCGACCATTAGAATCGGGAATAAGACAAATTAAAGAAGAAAGTCCTAACATTTGTTTGGTTGATTTACAAAACTATCATAGAGGCTTTAATGTTCCAGTAAATGTTTATGTTGAGGAAGAGGATGCTAAACCTCTTTAAGTCGTAGATAGTCAGGGTAATCCAATCCAAAAGGCGTGGGAGGAAGAGATTAGATACTTATTATAGGGAATAGACTTTGAGGAGTTCGATGAGAATGAGACTGAGAGTGATGTTCTGAGGAAGGACTGTGAAGGGCAGGGGTAAGGGGGTTGAGTTTGAGGGGGTTGAAATGAGAAAGGATTGTGTGCAGGATATCGAGGGTTAGGGATTAGGTAGGTTTGAGTTTGAGGGGGCTGACTGTGAGGGGCATGGGGGAGGGGGGATTTGGAGGTTAATGAGAATTTGACTAACACATTTAACAATGAGCCAAAATATGTGGCTGAAAATCCAGTTGAGAATTTAACTGAAATTCTAGTTCAACAAATGGCTGGAAACATGAATGAGAATTTCACTGAAATTCTAGTTCAACAAATGGCTGAAAACATATCTTCTGATGTTCCAATTTGAAATTGATTGAGAAAGGCAAAAGAAAAATGTATGAAAGATTTTTGAATGAGTCCTCATCAGAATTTGATGATTCATCTAATAAGGACTTTGTGCAATCTTGTCATTAGAGTGATAGTGATGCCCATAGTGGGATTTTGAAAGACATTGAATTTGAATCTGATGATGATATTTTTGTCAAAGAACCCAAGTAAAAAAGAATTATTGATGAAACTGAAAAGGTGATAAAAGATAAAATGAACAAGAAAATACTTGAAACATTTGAAACTGCAGAACATGAATGTGCTAGTGATGATTGGACTGGGAATGAAAATGGTCTGGTTAGCTTGGAAGGTAGTGAAGAATTTGATACTGAAAACACCCTATTTTCCAAAGAATCCACTTAATATGAAAAATTTAAATCTAGTAGTTGGGATGAAATTCCAAAATGTTGCACAATTTATAGATGTTTCGAGGGACTAGTGCATAAGGAATGGGGTGGACATTTAGTTCGTAAGAAATGAGACTGCAAGGATGACTGCAAAATGGAAAGTAGAGGGTTGTGAATGGAGGATCCATGCCTCACCAATACAGAATGGACCTACATTCGAAATTAAAACATTAAAGGCAAGCATACATGTGCAAGGACCTATGAAAATAGGCTTGCCAATGCATCATATCTTGCAAAAAGAATTGAAAATGCAATAAGAGATCATCCTACGATTCCTGTTCAAGAACTGAAAAATAGAGTTCTTTCCAAATGCAATGTGGATGTTAGTAGATTTAAGGTGATGAGGCCAAAAAAGAAGTTATAGAGAGAATAAGAGAGGATGATGTGAAGCAATATGAGTTGTTGTGGGACAACTGTGAAACAGTCAAACAATGTAATCTAGGTCTAAGCTCATACTTAGAAAATTGAAAAGTTTTGATCCTCCTGTCTTTGATAGAATGTATTTAAGTTTATGGGCACTAAAAAAAAGATTTGTGAAAGGGTGTAGGCCAATCATAAGCCTTGATGGCTATTTTTTAAAAACAATTTATGGGGACTAATTGCTTGTGGCTGTGGGAAAGGATGGGAATGACAATATGCTCCCAATTTAGTGCAAACAGAATACATGGACACTTGGGGATGGTTTGTGGGTGGACTATTGGATGATATGGGGGTGTGGGCACTAGAAAATGGTCATTATATCTGACAAGCAAAAAGGCCTTGTAGAGGCCTTAAAAGACTTTGTTCAAGAATTTGGGGCACAAATTTTGTTTAAAACATATGTATGAAAATTTCAATGTAGAATTCAAGTCTGTTGAACGGAAAGAGTAATTCTAGAAAGCAGCCTCAACTGCTAACAGAAGGGAGTTTGAGTCTTTCATTAAAAAAAATTGAAGAAATTGATCCAAAAATAAAATATAAAGTAGAAACAGCCTTTTGATTGGTTAAAAAAGATTAATCCACAGCATTGGGCAAGATCATATTTTCCAGTTCACAGCAAATGTGACATTCTGCTGAATAACTTATGTGAAAGCTTAAACAAGTACATACTTGAGGTAAGGGAGAAACTAATTATAAGTATGTTAGAGTGGATCAGAACAAGGTTGAAGTCTAGGTTGCAATTGAAAAGAGAGGGAATGGAAAAGTATGAAGGAATAATTTTTCCTTACATCTTAAAAAAGATCAACAAATAACAACAAACTGCAAGAAATTATTTAGGTGGTGTGGGGGGCAGAGTGTAAAATTGACCACTTCTTGGACGAGTATATGGTTGATTTAGAGGGGAAAAAAAACATGCAATTGTGGCATGTTTCAATTAACAGGGCACCCATGCTACCATCCTTGTGCAGCAATTGGTCCAAAAGCGCTAAACTAGAGGACTATGTAGATGACTATTATAAGAAGTCAGTGTACTTGAAGGTGTATAATTACATTATACATGTTGTTCTTGGGATAAAAGATTACATAAAAACAAGTTTGAGCCATTTAAACCCCCAAAGATTAAGAAGAAAAGGAGCAGATCTAAGAAGTTTAGGAGAAAAGACCCTAATGAGCTGCAATCAAAGATATCAACTAGGAAAAGGTTGACTCATACCTACAATAAATGCCTTGAAACAAACCATAAAAAGGGAACTTGCAAAAATTACATTTTAGTCCAAATAGAAATAGAAAATGGTATGTATTAGTGTTTAGCAATTGAAGTCCAGTCAATATCTAGTAGGTCTCAATTTAATCCCTTAAAATTTTAATATATTAAAATAATATTTTTTTAATTCATTTTCTAATCAATTTATGACTTTCTAGCTCTTAAGAATTAAACTATCAAGTTTCATATAATTTCTTCTTTATCCTAAATTGGCTCCACTTTCTCATTTACAATTTCAAGTTTTCTTCCATGGATTCTATATACAGCTGCGCATCTCATAAAAATAATACATAATATTTAATATAATAAATACAGGGCGTCACACGGAAGTCATTCTTATTCCTAAAAGATGATTTCATCCACAATTGACTCTCCGAATCTAGGGGATCCTCCAACTGGGGAGTCTTCACCGAATTTAAGGGGGACTCAACATTATCTAACAATTTTAAGATCATACAAGTCCAAATTTGAGTTTTTCTCTATCCAACTTACGAATGCCTATAAATAGAGAGTTCCCTCCTCATCAGCAGGAGAGGACATATGTTTTTTTATACTTTGAGTCTATATACTATAATTTTTACCTTAAAGCTATCACTTTAATTGAAAGAAACATTGTACTACACGAAAACGAGCAATAATACTCTTATTTACATTCTTTTATCTTTACCCCCTGTGATATTGAAAATGAGCATATTACTCCATTTCCTATAAAAAAATTATAGCAATTTAACTTTCTGTACTTTTTGAAATGAAGCAATTTACCTCCTTATACAGGGAGGTAAATTGCTTCATTTTAAAAAACGTAGGGAGGTAAATTGTTGTATTTTATAAAATATAGGGAGGTAAATCGCTATTTATTTTTTCATAAGGGGGTAATTTGCGATATCACAATAAGGTTGCTTGCATTTTTTCCTCGTATCATTACATATAAATTTTATAGGAGATATCTAATCAATTTCATCTATCTATATTATTGGAAATACGTTAATCCAAGATGACGAATCAAGAAAAAAATGAACAAATAAGGCAGCCTGAGCCTTATAATGTAATACAATAATTGAAAGACCCTTGTGATGGTCCATAAGTGGTTATATCCAACTTTATTAGATTGGTATGTTAAAGCAAGCTTTACAACTTTGTTTTATGTCTTATTATCACATATATAATTAAAGTTAAGGAAGAAAGTTGTAAGGTCGCCACTTCAATATGATTCCCAACTTTTTCCGACCATGCTGCATTATTGATTCATTCTCCATCCATCAAATGAAATCCTTCGTGTTTAAGTATTAAGTTTGATGGGGGTAGGAAAATGGAGTTCGCTCCACACAGTGATTTGGTTAGAAGTTTCGGGAATTTGAAAAAAAGAGAAGATTATTGGGTAGTCTCAATAAAGACACTTCAATGATTAAGTCAAATTCAAAATTGAATGAAAATATTAATTGTTAGTGTGAAAGCGATAAATGACGTATGAATAAATATTAAAGTGGTTTAATGTATTTGTAGGGCCAAATGTACTCACTTGTTTAGGCCACGTGACTTGATCTTGAGCTTGGAATTGTCATATAATAAATGGACCATACGTGTCGAGTCGAGTGGGTACCGCGGTTTTGGCCTATAAATGGCATTTTGCTTTCAGGGGTAGGGAGGTGGCAGGGATGTTACACGTTGAGGGACGATTAAGTAACCTGATAATGACACTTTATTCTTTTACGAGATAGATGATCAAGTTTTTATTGTTTTTTTTTTTTGGGGGGGGGAGGGGAGAGTTAACAAAATAGCGGTAATCCTCCTTACAAAGAAAAAAAAAGAAAGTATTGTGTTATTCGTATTGTTTTTAAATTGCGGTAATAAGAAATGAGAATATACATTTGATTCTTATTCTAGGATAAATGTAGTGGAATAGGGAGTATTTGCGAAAATTTTTATTTTTTATAAGTTGATTTTTGTAGGATAAGTTGGAATGGGAAATTTTAACATATTAGGTTTGGTTGGACGTGAACTAATTATATGGTAAGTGCAATAGACTTGCTATGTGATTAGTGTATAGTTCAAGAAAAGTGATCAATCACATGGCAAATGTATTGCACTTGCTCTGTGATTGATTTATTTAGGCCAAAGTTGATTTGAATAAGAATTTTTCAAGTTGAAAGTTGTAGCATAATCAAAAGTCCATAGTAATTATAAAAGTAAAAAGGCAAAAAGCATATAAAAGTTAAGTTGGATT
>NW_011629750.1:0-11402 GCF_000512975.1 Sesamum indicum
AAAAAAAAAATTCGATGACAAAGTATGAAAATGAATATATTTCGAATCGCGAAATGTAATTTACCTAAATAATAATATTGGTATAAACTTCTTCATTTGGAAAAGAATAGCTCTTTAACAAAGAAGTCAATATATATTAGTATTCAGGGACGGAATTCTTTTAACAGGGGGAGAGTATGACACCCCTTATCTATTATGTTAAATATCATATTTAACAAATTAATTTACTATCACCTATGAGATTTATTTTTCTTCACTTTTTCTTGTTTAAACCCTATTTACAAAAAAATTATTTTAGTTAATTTGGAATAAAGAACCAATTATATGAAATTTAATTAATTAATATATAGAAATTAGAAGTTCTAAGATGAATTAGAAAATGTTATAGACTATAATTTAATTATATTAAAATTTTAAGTGATTAAATTGAAATTTTATAAAATTTTTAGGGTTAAATTATGTAATTTTAAAAATTAAGAGATTAAATTGTAGATTATATAAATTAATTATAAAAAAAAAGATAAAAAAATTTGGGTGGCTGCTCGTGGGCTACCACCAACCTTACTAATAATAATAGCAAGTGGTCCATGCATGAATAAAGAGTAAAGAAAAGAAATAAATTAATAAAACAAAAAAAAAAGATAAGGCTTCTAATTTTGACTATCAAAGCTCAAGTTGGAAGATGGCCAATTGGAACGTCTTCCGATTGAGACACACAAGCACACAGAAAAAAGACAAAAAGAATTTTGCAATTATAAAATAATAATATTAGTATAAACTTTTTCATTTGGAAAAGAATAGTTCTTTAAGATAAAAGTCAATATATATTAAAATTTGGAATCGAATTCTTCTAACAGGGGAAGAATGTAAAACTCTGTATCTATTATATTAAATATCATATTTAACAGATTAATTTACTATCATCTATGAAATTTATTTTTCTCACATTTTTTTTTGTTGAAATCCTATTTACCAAAAGTTTATTTTTAGCTAATTTAGAATAAAGAAGAAATTATGTGAAATTTAAGTAATTAATATATAGAAATTTGAAAGTTTTAGATGAATTAGGAAAAAGTTATAGAGTATAATATAAATATATTAAAACTTTAAGGGATTAAACTAAAATTTTATAAAATTTTTAGTGTTAAATTATAGATTATGTAATTAATTAAAAAAAATAAAAAAGTTGGGTGGCAGCCAACACTTGCTAGTTAAAAAAAAAACAAAATTAGTGGCAAGTGTTGATGCATGAACAAAATTAGCCGCCACATACACACACACAACTGCTCCTCTTCTCTTTCTTATTCTCTTTTTCTTTCTCGCTAAGAACAGAGTGGAAAATGAATATGATATTTAGTTATTTTTTGGATTTGAATGGCTTTCAGAACTATGTGGAGTTAAGTGCTATAATTTAATTATTATTTTCATTATGTAATATTTTGGTATTTATTATGAACTTTCATCGGAGCCACCTCTAGAGTTTATATGAGTATTCAACAAGCCTTGCTTATCTTTGATATTTTCAGTTCATCGTAATATCGAATATGAATTTGGTCTTTAAATGGTTTATTTCCTATGTAATTGTCGACTGGCGTTGTGGATTTGATCATATGGTTCTTGCTAAGCGGTCAACGGGTTCGGGGTTAGACAGTTTGTGGGGCACGCTTGGATAGCATTGGGTTGCCAGTTGAGGTTTCATCGTTTAATTCTCACTTGGATGTTCTTTCACGGATAGGTTGGAGGTTGTCTGTGTGTAATTGGGGCCGTCATGTACCTATAAATATCCAATTCTATGCGGTAAGTAAACCGTCTTTTAGGAGACACAAGGTGGTGATCATAAATTTCGATCATTACCTGATATAATTTTCACAGACTCGATTTATTGTTGCCAGAAAATTCCTAACTGGGTAACCCACAAAATAATTGAGAATTGAACCACAATGCAACACACCAACAATTCCCATTGTATTAAAGTTTACTACATAGAAATATTTATTCAAAATAATTTCCATGAGATCTTCCCCAAAAGCAGAACAGAGAGTTGTGCAACTTCCCCCCAACCACCCTAATAGCAGGTCACACTATGTTCTGCAAGATATTATAATCCAAGAAACAAAACGAAAAAAAAATCAACAACGACGGCGAAAACATAAGTCGTTTATTTGTTGAGGTTGTCTCATTTTTTACAAGCTTGTGGTTGTGGGTTCATGTCAATAGATATATACTAGCTAGCAACCTCTGCTCCACAAAGTATCTTTCA
The DNA here is from genome assembly GCF_000512975.1 of Sesamum indicum. Lineage (NCBI taxonomy): Eukaryota > Viridiplantae > Streptophyta > Magnoliopsida > Lamiales > Pedaliaceae > Sesamum > Sesamum indicum. The sequence continues at coordinate 2,261 of NW_011629750.1, forward strand.
TGCGATCAAACTTATGGAAGAAATTGATATATATCTTCTTCCATCTCCACAATCTTGCACTGAGCTTACTTCTGTTCATCCAAGTTATAACTTAGAAATGGCGGCTGCGGCGCCTCCAATGCGTCAGACCTCACGGCGGCGCTTGCTGGTGTTGTGCTGTGTGGTGGCCTTTGGCCTACTGATGGACACCGCTGGAGCTCAAACTAGAACTACTAATGCCACTGCCACCACCCATCCCCTTGAAGGTGTGCCCAATGATCAGTGAAGTCGTTTTTGTTAAGGAATAATTAGAAATCTTTCTATTGTTAAATTTTACGGCTCGGATTTATCGATATGTATTATCGTTATTATATTGTGTTGTCACTAATATTTATAGTATCAGTTTGTGTATAATTTTTATAATTAATAATTATATAATAACAAAATTATCACTTAGATTTTATTGCCGTGATAATGAATGCTTCCCTGAAAAAGGAAACAACTGAAACTACTCGTGATTCCATATTTCCAAGTTAAACCATGTAATAATTGGTTGACAAGCGCAATCTAGAGTTGGAGAGGCGGTGCTTGTTTTGGACGCATGTTGTGTTTAATTTTTTTTTCCTATAGTTTCAAAAAGATTTGGTATTTTTTTGGTAAAAAAAATGAGATTTGAATTTAATAAAGTAAAAAATTAATTCACTCTTATCAAACTAAAAATTTTCAATGAAATTATTAAAACTTGAGAGGTAGTCGTGATGATTTAACTAATTTGAATATAAAATATGTGTATTTTGTGTTGTATCTTGATATTACAAATATTGCTTATTTTAAATTTATGAGAATTAGAAATATATCTATACTATATAAAAAGAATAGCATGCAATAATAAAATAAAAAAAAGTTTATATATAGTATTAGTATCATGTGATATCCAATTTTTTTAAAATTCTCCGTACCATTGTGCCGTATCGTGTGCCAATCCATGCATCTTAGTTTTTCAAAATTGTTGAGAAAAGCTGAAGTTGACAAGATACATTCTTTAATTTTGGTTCCGACATTTGGTGGTAATTGATGTGAATGTGATCCACAGCAAGAGCACTAAACGCCATGTTCCGACGATGGGGGATTTCAGCCACAAACAACTGGAACATTAGCGGTGAATTATGCAGCGGTGTAGCCATTGATGACACAGAAGTTATAACCTTAAACCCTGGCATCAAATGTGACTGCTCCTACAATAATGGCTCTACTTGCCACATTACTGCTCTGTAAGTAGAAACGTTGGACAAATTTTCTAACAATGAGTTTCTTTTGTTTCTGTTTCCAGCGGGGCAGGGCAGGTCTCGGGGCAGATGCTCATGGACTTGGGACCCTGTCCTGGACTTAAGCGGATCCTAATTCTTTGGATTCACTACTCTCTCCATTTTTTGGACTCGAACTCATTTTATGAGGGGCAAGTCTTAGGCGGGTTTTTCCTGTTCAATTGACACCCTTACTTTATATATAGGTGTTTATTATATTTAGACCTTATTTAATAATATAAAATTATATTTTTTATTAGGAATTTTTCAAAATTACACTTGCCACCCTCGTGAGAATCTTTTGTTTAGAACTATTACATTTTTGCTAAAATTTACATAGGAAATACTAATGTCAACAGAAAAACATTATATAAGCTTGTAATTTTATCTCTCATCCAACATTCTCATAATTATATTTTATGCATATAAGGGATAAATATAATATATATAAAACAAAAAATGTGTAACTGTAATATAATATTATTTTTGAATTACAGTCATGAGATAAAAGATAGTTTAACACCACTATTGCATCTATTATAAAATGAAGACCATGAAGATGTCAATATGCCTACTAGACAAAATACTAGTGAAAGAAACAAATAATGGTATTAAGCTTACCCCATGTACATGAACTAAGAAAGAACATAAAAAATGTTTAGTTTTTTCGTTTATTAATAGCTATTTTTTGTCCAACGTCTATAATTTGGGGAATAATATTTAATTATAATTACACTCTTTTGATTATAATATATATATATATATAAGTATAAAATATTATAAGGGGATTGTTAAATAGAAGTCAAATTGAAACTTTATGTATTTTTTTGACTGAATTCATTCAAATCCTAACTGAAGGAAAGGGAATAATGGTGGGAGGGATTGTAAGTGTAACTTTGAAAGTATTTTTGGGAAAAAGTATAATTTTACATATTTGGATAAATCTAATTGTAATTAACCCTTACATATATACTGTTTCATGTGGTCCTACTTTTCAGGAGAGTTCAAGCATTGAATGTCAGCGGTCCGATTCCAGACGAGCTCTGGAGCTTAACCTATATGGACGATCTGTACGTGTAATTTTGATATCAGTTTTTTCTCAGGCATATCATATTGTTAATGAGAAAGGTGTGTACTGTATACTATAAAAGTAACTACCTTTCCTCTTATGTTTTCTATTTGCAGGAATTTAGGCGTAAATTATTTGACGGGTCCAGTTCCAGCATCCATTGGCAATCTCAGTCGCATGCAGTACTTGTATGCATGTTGTTCTCTCTCTTTCTCTGTTTCTGGCTTAATGCTCATTCTTAATCAACCATGTCTGTATGATTAGGAACTTTGGTGCAAATGCATTATCAGGGGTGATTCCAAGGGAGATTGGATTACTAACTGACTTAAGATCATTGTGAGTCCCTTTAGCTAGTTTCATTCATTCAGCAGAGTAGTTTTCGTACATGATCGAGTTGAAATTTTCTTACCGTATAAAGTGTATTCTTACATAGTGTTACAGTTTGATGTCGTATTCGCTTTATGTGTAGGAGCTTTAATACAAACAACTTCTCTGGTCCTTTGCCCTCTGAACTTGGGAACCTGTCAAGGCTAGCACAGATGTAAGGTTAATTATGTTGGTCTTAAGACTTATTTGAATTCTGAATATTATTTAAGCTTAAGCTCATGATGCATATTTTAATCGCATTCGGCAATATTGACCTGTAACCAAATCATCGTTTGCATTGTACATCTCGATTCATCCTCTGATCATTTTGAGGCACACATGGTTTCATTTGAAATACATACCCTGCAAGGGCAACCTTTTTACTTGTGCTTTTGTCTTTCATCTTTGCCAGATATATTGATAGCTCTGGAGTCAGAGGACCAATACCTCCAACCTTTGCTAATCTTCAGAGCTTGGAGAGAGTGTGAGAGCACAAATAAAATCGTTTTTCTCCTTTACTTTGTCTCAACCCATGGAGAAGTAATCATTTTATTTGATTTTGTCGATGGAAATCATCGTTGGGAGTTTAGGTGGGCATCAGACACTGAACTCACAGGCCAGATCAGCTTCATTGGAAATTGGTCAAACCTCATTCAACTGTGAGACGATGTCCATTTTTCTTCTATATGTTAGTTTCATTATCTATCATTTTATAGCTTAGGACACACTTTCTCAATATGTCGACAGGAAGCTTCAAGGAAATTTATTTGAAGGTCCAATACCACCATCGTTTTCTGGTTTAACGTCTTTGAATGACTTGTATGTGTTATCTTCTTTTCGCTTTGTATTTTGCATAATGTCTATTTCTTCTTACATTGCTTGCTGCAGAAGCTAATTTGTTTGGTCCGGTTTTGATGCTTAGGAGGATAAGTGAACTGTCTAATGGCATCTCTTCACTCGACTTCCTCAGAAATATGACTTCTCTAGCTACCTTGTAAGGACTAAACCATAGCTTAGCTTGCACGATAATTATTTTGACTGAGACTTCTTTCGCAGAGTTTTGCGGAATAATAATATTTCTGGTTCCATTCCTTCATTTCTTGGTGAACTTCCGCGTTTGGCTCTAGTGTAAGTATCGCTTTCATGTTGTGATTCTGAAAAGCATATAATTGAGACCACAGCAAGAAAGTTGTTACCCTGATATGAGCTTGAAATTTTACATACCTGATTATACACTTAGATCCCAGTTATGTATTAATCTCCGACAAATGTGTTGATTCTATGTTTCAGGGATTTGAGCTTCAACAATTTAATGGGAACAATTCCAAATTCTCTTTTCAATCACGGGGTTCTCACTAACTTGTAATTAGTTTCAACTCCTTGTAATTGATAGCTCAGTTTTGGAGACGCTTTCTCCAAGCCAAACAAAAAGAATGCAATAATATAAGAACGCTACTAAGTTTGTCATTTTAAATCTTCAGGTATCTTGGTAATAACCGGTTAACCGGAGCACTGCCATTGCAGAAGAGTCCATCTATCAAAAATATGTGAGTATTCCTGTTATATGGAAACTTGCTTGTTTTGTGAAAACAAGATCAACTTTAAGTGGTCAAGAATGGATTGTGCAAAGAAAGATACAATTCTCAGGCATGCATGCTCACATCCTACTCTTTGCTTGCAGAGATTTATCATACAATGAACTATCAGGAAGCTTTCCGTCTTGGGTTGGCGAGCAGAACTTACAACTGTATGATTGAAAGAACCCAAATTTGTTCTAAGTCGTCCTTTCTAATGTTTTCTCATCCTTGCAATTGCTCTAGCTCACACTGATATCAATATCTCTCTTTGGTGTAGTAATTTGGTCGTAAACAACTTCACCACTGGTAACTCTAATGGCAGGTGAAATTGGATACACACATTCAATGAAACTTTCATTTAGATTTACTCCTCAACTACTCGTGTATATTGATCATAACAAACCTTTTCTGCTATTTAGTGCTTTACCTTCTGGATTGAATTGTCTTCAGAGGAACTTTCCTTGCCATCGAGGATCTCCTATTTGTAAGTGATATATCTATTTCATCTACCCAAAATGATTCTGATAAACATTATGCTATATTTGCTATAAGTTTGTTGGTAGAAGATTAGTTCGTTAATCAAGTAAACCATTAAGTCATTTCAAAGTAAACTTAAGATCAGACCACTTGAACCATGTATACATCTGATAGACTAACGTTTAGTTTTGAATATGGAGAAACATTGTCTATGAGAGAACATTCTATTACATGACTATTTGTTGCAGTGCTAAAATGAGAAGGCAGACATTAGTCTACAGCGTGAGGCAATTTTCATTGCATTGCTAACTTTAGTTACATCTTCTACAAAGTTAATATTATTGACAATTAAATGATTTTTTGGGCAGATTCCAGCTTTGCAATTAACTGTGGTGGGATGCAGATTAGGTCCTCTGATAAGATCATATATGATATGGATAATGATCCTCTTGGTCCAGCAACACATTATATGACCCCTACCGGCAGATGGGCAGTTAGCAATGTTGGTCTGCCTGTTGACGGTGATAGCCCACAATATCAAAGCTCCACTTCATCCCAATTTACAAATACTTCGGATCCGGGGTTGTTCCAAACTGCGAGAATTTCAGCGGGATCATTAAGATACTATGGTTTGGGCCTGGAGAATGGTAATTACACTGTCAGACTCCTGTTTGCTGAGACAATAATTCTTAGTACTTGGAGAAGGAGGAGTAGGGGAAGTCGTGTGTTTGATATATATGTCCAGGTCTGTGTTAAAGTAGAAACTTTACCAAAGTGGTTATATCTTCATAATTCATTTCAAATACTATATTTAGCACCAGCAAATGATATGATCACACTTATTTTTCAGGGGAATCTGGAAGTGAAAGATTTTGACATACTAAGAGAGGCCAATGGAATCTCTTTTAGAGCTGTTGTGAGGGAATTCAATGTTCAAGTGTTGGAAAATTATATTGAAATCCATCTCTTTTGGGCAGGAAAAGGGACTTGCTGTTCACCTGCCTATGGTACATATGGGCCTTTAATTTCAGCAATAAGTGTAACTCCAGGTATATACAAATTCAGAAGTTAGTTATCTCGAATCCAGTGCCAACATCGACCACTAAGTTTTTTTTACAGATTTCGTTCCTTCGGTCTCAAACAATCCTCCTGGTGGGAACAAGAAGCGGACTGGTCTGATTGTGGGGATCATAGTTGCAGTTGCGGTCATTGTTGCAATTTTGCTCTCTATAGTGGCCGGAACATGTTATATCTTTCAGAGAAGGAAAAGGCAGAAAAAGCTTGAGGACAAAGGTAAGAAAGGACTTGGAATGCTGCATTTTAAATAATATCTTGGGTATCATTTCTAATGGTTTACATACATACCGAAAACAAAAGTGGATTATCTCTCTGAACTGGTTTATGTGTATTTGCAGAGTTGTTGGGGCTTGATGTGCGACCTTACACCTTCAGTTATACCGAACTTAAAACTGCAACAGATGACTTTAACCTTGCTAACAAGCTAGGCGAGGGAGGATTTGGACCTGTTTACAAGGTAAATGAAATTTCAAGGTCATAAATCATAAAGATGATCCAACAATGTGTCCTCCATTAGAAACATTAGACCAGAAAATGATCTATCAGGAATTGAGATGACACATGAGCATTGGAATTTGAAACGAAACAAGAAATAAGGAGAGAGGTGATAATGCATAATGTCTACTGCTTGTGCAGCTATTTCTACATGTTTCGATGAACTTCTATAGCTGATGAGACATCTTTATCGTTTTCTCACCAATGAAGCATTGATAAACAGGATATTCACTGTATTGAGCATTAACAGGGAACACTTGAAGATGGAAGAGTAGTCGCCGTTAAACAATTGTCTGTTGCATCGCGTCAAGGAAAGACTCAGTTTCTGGCAGAGATTGCGACTATATCTGCAGTGCAACACCGTAATCTTGTGAAACTATACGGTTGCTGCATTGAGGGAGATAAACGTTTGCTCGTTTATGAATATCTCGAGAACAAGAGTCTTGATCAGCTATTATTTGGAACTGGTAAATTAACTTTATGCTTATATGTTATACAAGAGTTTTTTCTGCACTGAAGTTATAATTGATTTGCTTTGACGAAAGTTGGAACAGAGAGTAAATATTTATATCTCGACTGCACAACACGTTACAACATATGCTTGGGGGTAGCAAGGGGCCTTACTTATCTTCATGAGGAATCTCGGTTGCGAATTGTTCACAGAGATGTGAAGGCCAGCAACATTCTACTTGATTCCGACCTCACCCCTAAAATCTCCGATTTTGGCTTGGCCAAATTGTACGATGATGATAAGACCCATATAAGCACTCGAGTTGCAGGCACAATGTAAGATACATTCACAACTTGAAGATTCATCTTACAGAAACATTTCAACTTCAAATTAAAGTGTGCGTCTAATTGCGTTCTTTTTTCTGGTCCGATCGCGCAGAGGGTATCTAGCACCTGAATATGCAATGCGTGGACGACTTACCGAGAAGGCTGATATATTCAGCTTTGGAGTTGTAGCTCTGGAGATCATTAGTGGAAGGCCGAATTATGACCCAAGTTTTCAACATGAGATGAGATATCTTCTTGGATGGGTATGTCCTCTAGTTTCAACCTTCCAAACTAAGTCCGGGTTAGAATTTCCTCTAGTCTTGGTTGACGTGAATATTTTATATGCTGTTTCAGGCTTGGAATCTGCACGAAAATGATAGGGAAATTGAGCTGGTCGACCCAACTTTACCACCACAATATGATGCAAATGCAGTGAAAAAGATCATCCATGTAGCTCTTTTATGCACGCAAGCGTCGCCAGCCTTACGGCCCTCAATGTCCCGTGTGGTGGCAATGCTCACCGGAGACGTTCAGGTGTCGTCCGTCACTTCAAGACCGGGATACCTAACCGACTGGAAGTTCACCGATGCAACTACTTTCGCGACGGATGCCGAAAGCTCAACATCAAAAGCTAATATTGGTTATATGAATTCAACAACGAGTGCAACCATGATAGCTGATGGTTCAACACCAACAACTGATCTTAGTTACATGAATTCGACTACAAGTGGGGGCAGCCAACGGTGGATTCAAGATTGTGTATAGCAACATTTTAGACAGTTTAAATATTTGTTTGTTGCCCATTTTAGGGTGAATTGCATTGACACTTTCGAATTATGTTTTATACAAACACACACCTTCTATTATTTGTAAAATTGTAAGTACACTTGTTGTAATTATTAATACGCCTTATTCATGGCAAAATCGTATCCAAACTCATCTTAAAATACATTACACTACACTTCTTTAGGGGAGTACATATAATTTTATAAAAACTACAAATGTTTGTTTTATTAAGCTTAATTTTAAATAATGTCGATGTAATTTTTTTGTTTTCCGATATTTGCTCCGCAGAGTTGTTCTCTAAGACCTATTAAAGTGTCTTGCACGATTCTCCTAAGATATGATCATTTGGCTCAGTTTTTCATAATCATTTTTTAGATTAATTTATAGCAAAATACATTTTGCTAAAAGCTACAATTGGTAGATTTTAATCTCACCACAATTATATTTTAGCTGATTAGCGATTGTATCTATTAGAATTTACTAAAACCACTTGATATGAGGTTATTTTTGAAATTTAATTATAATTGACAATTGTATAAACAATTATTGAAATATTGAATCCAAACACCCAGTCATTTTTTTTCTAAAATCAATTATTCCTAGATCAGTTCTTTAATAATGAATTATGCAATCGTTGCTTATTTACAATTAAATAATTGTAAATAAAAAAATAATTTCTTATTTTATTTCTAATTACAAGTTGATAAATACTTATTTTATCCCGCCGCCCACACCTAATAAATTTGAGTTCAAGTCCATGAATTTCTTGATAGATGGCTCCCTAAGTTTTAATTTAAGATAAATTACAACGAGTTCCGATGATATTTAAAAGAATTTCAATTTTTGTTGTTTGGAAAAGTATAAGTATCCCTTATTTTAATGGGTCGTCTAACAACTAGCCAAATCTGCTAGTATTTATTAGGTTTCCATCTATTTTTATGAGTTACCAAAATATCCTTGTAAACTATGAATTATGATTTTACTTATTTTATAAAACTTTCTAGTTTTTTGGACCAAGTGGATAATTTTTTTTATAATTTTTAAAATTTTTCCATCCACTTTGTCTATTTTTTAAAAAACAAATTATAACAAGGACACAGTTCACTGCAAGAAAACAGACTTTCAGAGACAGAAAAATCCGTCTCTGAAGCCTATATTTCCGTCGCTAATAGTATTAGCGACGGATAAATTCCATCAAAAAATCTGTTGCTGAAAGCCCAATGGCTAATTCCGTC
>NW_011629751.1:0-11395 GCF_000512975.1 Sesamum indicum
TAGGGTCTTGCAAGTATTCAATACATAATTTTTGTACATGTAGTAAGTATCTATCAACTGCAGTGTAATATACAAGGAAAATTAAATAACGTCTTATCCTGAGATTTGATATAATTATAAATATTATTTTATTATTTGAAAAAAATATCAATACCCCCTGATTATAACGATTGTCTAACAAGTAACCCAATTCGTTAGTCTCTGTTAAGTTCCATCCATTTTAGTGATAAACTGACCAAAATACCCGCGTAAACTAAAAACTTTAATATTATTTTATTTTTAAAAATTTTCTGATTTTTTATGGACTAAATAGATATATTTTTATAAATTTTTAAATTTTCTATCCACCCCAACCAATTATTTTACAAAAAAAACTTATAGCAAAGGTAAATTAAAAATTTCATACCTCCACTAAAAACTACAGAATTTTATCATACAACAGAAAATATTTATAATTTTTTAAATAATAAAAAAATATTCATAATTATATTAAATTTCAGAATAATTTACTCTAAATTACAATGTGGATGCAGTCAAGTTGGCATAGATGTATTACATTCACTGCATACATGCAATCAATAGTTAAACTCATAGGGAAAGTGAGTAGATTTAAGAGTAGTGGGAAACACAAACACTGCGAAATTTCTTAATAGCTTAGATCATATGTGGTGTGATGTGTCAATGTTATAAGAAGATATGCCAATTCAACCAACTGCTGCTTGAGTAGTGAGAATGGGGCTCCACACATTTCTTTCCTTTGCTGATGAGAAGGAAGAGGCTATCAGCGCACACTCCAATCACACCACAACTGTAGACAAACCTCATATTGCCTTAAACCAAAAAGCACCATGCTCCATTTTAGCCATACTAACTATTTCAAATTATTAATATTATAGCTTATATCTTGGTGTATACATGACATGTTGTGGGTTGAAGGTTAGAGTCCACCCTATTCTCTCCGTAAAGCAGTTGTCTCAGAAGAGGATCTGACAGCAACCACAAATCATTGGAAACTCAAGCCAGTTTTTGCTAAATTATGTACAAGACCTGTGCTATATCTACACCAGACACTCAAAAGCCCCAGAGTAGCAAAAGCTATTGTGCACTGCCAGTGAAGTACTTAGAAAAGCATTCTTCTGTGCTGCAGTATTTGAGCATCACTTTGTACACCTCAATCAATAGCTTCGGGAACCGACTCCTGAAATACCTATCAAATCCTTCGGGTACCGGTCCAATCATCTCCTGACATTAACACATCATGTAAAACTTTAGCCACCAGTGACAAGGTATGGTGAGAGATGCAAACAGTGGACATTTGTAATTTTGCTTCACATGAACAGCACATTGCCCATATACCATGTGTCTCCTGACACTAGAACAAGTATAAATTCGCTAACTAAATTACAGCATAGAAAAAAAAGGTTGAGGTGGTTATGAAAATTCTGAAACCACCAGGTCTCAAATGCAAGAACCACCAGCTTTCTCATACCGAGCTGTTGGATTTGCATTATTCCATACAGCAAGATGGGATTTTCACCAAAGTGGCAATCAATTTCAAAAAGGGCAAAAACATTTCAGTACCTGAATTTCTGCAGGAAGCTCCCTGTAATGATTCAACTTGTTACGCATGACTCTTAGTAAGTCACGAACACTGTCAAACCTATAACGTCTATAACGACCAATATTATTAAGAAATAAAGGTTCCATCTTCTCATTCCACTTTGCACCCAAAGCCACAGGGGCAGTGCTTTCTAATGATTTCAAGAGATCCGAATTAGCCTCCCTATCTTCCAATTCCACCCTATCACTTGTATCACGGAGGAAGGAAAGCCGCATCTCCGCATTCCAAAACAAAGGATGGTAAAGCACCTCCAGCGCCCTTGGCCTAAAATCAGAGGCAAGAGATTAAAATGACATTTAGAAAGCTGAGATTCAATTAGTTCCCAGATCAAAGTTATCAAATTACTAATAGCTCAAGAAAAGGCTCTACTTCCCTAATCTCCCTGTAGGAAGCTGGGGAACAGGAGCCAAAGTAAGGAAACACAAATCTATTGGACGTTTTGCCGTTCTGTAATAACTTACAAAAGAATAATTCATATCCTAAATTGGAAACACATGTATATAATTTCTTCTGCAGCAGTAAGAACCTATAAACCCTTAAGAAGGAGAAAACCTTTCTAACATATAAAATTGCTGCAGCGACACCATTTACAGTCTGGTGAAAACTTCTCCTGAATACTTCTTTGCGTAGAAAAGAATTGCAGTGATTTGACAAACAAGTATTTCAAGATGTTAAAACAGCTGCAATTGCCAAGAGTTAGTCAAGATTGTAATACTAGTATACCTCATTTCAGCATTAGGATCTAATAATCGCAAGATCAGATCCACTGCTTCCGGAATATGTTCTACCAGGAAAAGGTCAACTTTACTTTTTACGATGTTGATGTCACGTTCCAGGCGATTCCCAAAGGGATGTCTACCACCAGTAATGCAGAAAAACAAAACACAACCAAGACTAAACAAATCAACTCCCCGCGTTTGACGCCCATGGAGAAGCTGTTCAGGTGCTTGCCATCCGGAACTTCCACTGCCTGAAACAGATCAATCAGTTATATGAACCAAGAAACAATTTCTCATAGATAAGTAATAATTTAACTAAATAATTAATCTATAAATTATAAATAATCTTGCGATTTTTATTTCTTTATTCCTGTTTCTGCTTGATGCTCAATATATTTCCTTTTTATTTGGTCTCATAGACTTTTTTGTTTCCTTTCTCTCTGAATTCCGAATTACTCTTCTCTTTTATTTTAAATTTGGTTTTCTGTGTCTGCTTTTTCTTCTTCTCTCTAACCAATAAAGTGCAGACATGGAATGAGATCATGGATAAAAGAAAATCAAAAGTTTCTTTAAATCTTTCTAGTGGTTATATTGTAATTTACTTTTGTAAATTAATACAAGTTAATAATAAGTAAAACTTCATGTGAAAATCTTGAAAGTCAAAATTAAAAGAAAGTAAGACATTCGCTCTATGATGCATTCTTAAATATCTAGAACAAGAGTAAGCAACCATGAACAAAATGTTTTGCACACTATTTCATTTGGTTATATTAAATTCTATTATACTTGTAACCGAAATTATAATTCTCTAGTAATGTAACTCCATATAAGTAACATATAAAGAATTGTAATAGAATAAAAGAGATTGAAGTTAAATGTATTTCAAGGCAAAAAATGATTTTGACTTTGGTCCATCAAAGTTACATTATGCTCTCGTTGGAACAAATATTTTGGTTTTTATTTTTTTAACTTTTTTGGGCTTTAATCTTATTGAGTATGCCTACTATATATATTTATGTGTGTATATATCTATGTGTGTGTGTGTGTGTGAAAAAGAAGCATGAGAAGAAAATTAAATGAAAAAAATATTAATAGGAATTTCAACAGAAACAGGACGAGTAACTCATGGCAAATTTGTGGGAACACTTCCCTAAACAGGTTGATCAGGTTAAATCCATGAGATAATCAATTATCTGGAAATTAATTTCATATCAACTACCTAACTGCAATCAAGAATTACAATTAAATAGGCATGTAGTAGATATAACAAAAACTCCAAAAAAAAAATTACACTAATTGATTTGTACTTGGACTAAGGCCACTAATTTACTGCACTGGAGCACATTAAACTATGAAACACAGAGACAATCAACTGGCAGGTTCACCAAGAAAGATTTATTTGTTACCTGTAGCATGATTACTCAAGGAAGACATATCTCCAACAAGGCGCTTGCTAATGCCCATGTCAGAAAGCTTTGCACAAAGAGATCTTTCTCTGATTATCAAAACATTTTGAGGCTTCAGATCCCGGTGAACAATTCCTAATTCATGTAGATGAGCAATTCCAGATATTACATCCCTGCGCTCCACATGGACATAGCAAGAAGAAAAAGAAAAGAAAAAAAGCAATATAACAATCAGCTTTGTATCAAAGTATTTTCCGTTGCTCAAATTTAATTTGTTTTTCTCAATCTAAAAATATTTGGTAGGAAAATTAGATGACCTCATCAATTTCAACAACAAATGCGAAGGATAGCCATCTGAGTTCCACAACTCAAATTCCTGCATAGAGCCTTTCATAGAGTCCAAAGAGATGGTAAACTCTGCCGGAATCTCTGCATCCAAGTTCTTGCCAAGAGTTGGGTTGCTGGAGGACTTTAAGTGCATAAGAATAAGATCATTTAAGCTGCAAGCACAACGTTCCAATGCAAGATAAACAAAATCTTGGTCTTGCTCTACTCCGTACCATCTTACTATATTTGGATGGCAGTCAGACACAATAAGATTTTGGATCTCTTTAAAGGCAATATCATTATGGGCTCTAACAAGGCGCTTCACGGCAACAGGACGACCTTCATAAATCCCTTCAAGAACAATGGTACCATTACTACCTTTGCCAATTTCTTTGTTGGAAACAACTAACTTACCAATTCTGCGCCCATCTGTAACCAGAGTTGGTTGGTTGAGGTTCAGCAAAAAGTTATTATCACCCCCATTGTGAATGTGTTGAGCCTCATCTTCTTGTTTATCTTGTTCCACATTGTAACTTCCTACCTTCCCAGTTTTGCGAGATTTCTTCCTTTTTGATTGTGTATTTGGAGAACTCATGCCAGTGGACTTCATAGCCAAGTTGACTTTTATTGTAGAGACTACACTATAATGGTAGACAACAAAGACTACAAGACAAATAAAAAGAAGAATGAGTTTTGATGTGCCAAACTCCCACTGAGGAGTTATAGAACCATCATCAGAAAGCACTTTCACTTCATGCACATTAGTTACCCCACAATTTTCACCAAATGTATGCAAAGGAAGAACAGCCTTAAGGTCCTTGCTATCATGTGCACCTCCAAAATCACTACTGCGAGACAAAGGAAGAAGTTCCAGAACTTTTTCAACATTTGGCTGTGAAGGAAGGACATCAGCCGTGGATGCAGGAAGCATCATATCTGGGTGAAGAACCTCTGGTGGCCTGTGAAGCATGGATAAGGTTTCCAACATATTGTGATTACGGAAGCGATACACAAGCGCTCTTGACTGACATGGAAGTGGCATATTATGAGGAAGAGGTTCAGAAGACTCCAAATCAGAAAGCATAAACCCAAGTGAATCTTGACAAAGAAAAGCAGCCCCAATTTCAGCAACAGTCACATTCCATAGGACTTCATTTGAATTTGGCATAAATGACGTCAATCTATAATCTGTCCTTGTGATGTAAAGTGGTAGCTCATCTGTCTTCGGACTGGACCCAGATTGGTACTGCTCTTTGACAGTGATATTATAAGGAACATCATTAACACTGCTCTGCGTTGTGGATGGAGGATCTGACATCCTATATGTATGAATGACCCTTCCAGTCTTGGCATCAACTAAAAAAGCAGTTGTCTTTTTAGAACCAAGTACAATTCCTCCATCCTCTGCTATTTGAGGTGTTGAACTGATATACTCTTCAAGACTCTTCATAAGTTTCTAAGAGACATGCAATTGATATACAATAAAATAAGAGGGATGCAATCAATATACAAAAAATAAGACTATAAGAGGCAATCGGCGTACATCAATAAATGGAAGACAATAAATAAATGAAAATATTAGTACAAAACCCTTTAGAAGAAAATGTTCTATAACATACAACATACATAAACTGTAAGAATTTCATACATCAATTTTATTTGACTTCCCAATTTTGAGTTTGCTAATAGGTAGTTATCAATTTAGTCTCTAGAAAAACTTTCGTTAATGGAATTTCTTAGGTAGCAGGAAAATTGTAAAACCACACATTTTTCACGTGTGAACTATGATTCTTTGCTTAAAATTTTGATTTTGCTAATAGGTATATAGCAATTTCAACAAATTTCCTTACGGTACAATTTCTTAGATAAAGTGAATTACAGGTTTCATGTAAGGAATATATCATTGTTATCACTCCGTTTAGACCTAAACTTATAATAGTGACTTGGATTATAACTGAAAAATAGGTGTCTAGAGAGATTCTTTTTCTTTCTCTTCAAGGACTGTGCTGGTGGGATGACACACATTTCCCCTAAGATTTTATATGAAGGGAATAAATGAATAAAATAAACATGTTCTATTAAAGTCTGTCATTTTTATTCATTTTCATTATCATCAATTAATCATAATATGGATGTCTGGAACCAATAAAACCATCGATTCCATTAGAAACAAACTAACTTGAGTTACAATGGAGGAGACCTTATAAGGCACTTTGGCCATCTAGTAAAAACCAAAAGGAGAATCATGGTCATCCTTTGTTTTTTTCAATTGTCCATGCATGAAGGCACTCACAGAGAGACTCTGAGTTATAAAAGAGAAATATTTGAAAATTCCACATTCATAAATGACATATACGTGGTTTGAAGGGTCTGAGGGAGCAATGAAACTAAGATATTGTG
The DNA here is from genome assembly GCF_000512975.1 of Sesamum indicum. Classification (NCBI taxonomy): domain Eukaryota; kingdom Viridiplantae; phylum Streptophyta; class Magnoliopsida; order Lamiales; family Pedaliaceae; genus Sesamum; species Sesamum indicum. The sequence continues at coordinate 6,474 of NW_011629751.1, forward strand.
GAAATATGTTGTTTTTGCTATCCTCCGTCTATCTGGGTAGAAAGGAATGGACATAACCTTGGAAACTAAGAATCAACTAATAGTTGCATTTGACAAAAAGTTACACCACATTGCCTCTCTTTCCTAAAGCATTAGTTCTGTTTAGGAGTCTTCCTTAGGGAGACCATAGAGATTAACAAGAAATAGTTACTAACTTATTCATGTGTTTTTTAGGACTTTGTCCTCTTCCTTGTAATCTCTCTATCTTTCTTTATGAAATTTATTTTATATCAAAAAGATAGTAAATCAACCTGACTCAAACTAGAACACCACTGCTAAGGAGAAGATAATAATGTAAAAGATATTAAATCAACCTAACCAAATCGGATAGCAAATAATCTAAACCTTCTTCATTTAGATGAGAAGAGAACCATTTTCAGGAAATCTTCTTGCACCTCAGCTACTGATTGTAATAAAATTCCTATTAGAAAATTCAGATAAAACCATGTTACTCATTCCAAAAGGTATTAGAGAAGAAACACCCCTCGTGAAAATACACACATCAGTTAAGTAAAATTCTCTATCATTGCGAGTTCAGCAGCCAGCAGAAGATAAGACTGGCTGCCATCATTTTAATTTCGGAAACATGCAGGGACAAGAAAAAAGTATTTCCGTCCATTCAAATGGGCAGATAGAAATGTTAAACAGAGATCTAACTCTTTTAAACAACTAAAACTATATCTCACTTCCTAACAGTAAAACAAAGATGTCGACAGTCGACCCCTTTTTTCTTTTTTTGCCAGAATATTGATCTTCACTCTGTTGAGATTTTCTGGCTTGTATCTTTGTAATACTTTATTTAGCAGCAAGTTTTAGCAAAACACTACACCTGTATCTGGTTAATTTCAGATGTGTTTTGTTAACCTTTACCCTTGATACAGATAGTTCTAGGGTAGGGTTGGCTTTAGATGCTCTACTGTATATTTCAATTGAAGTTCATAAAACGGTATCAAACTAAGTTTTTGCTTGATCCCCACAGAAATAATAATTAAAAACATAGATGCACACTTGATCCTTAATGTTGGATGCTCTATTTTAAGGTGGTAGAGATAAACCAAAAAAGTGGTCACCTACATACTCCCGAAATATTGGCTCTAAAGGTTGTGGCAAACAACATAACCAGATTTTTCCAGAAATTGTAGCAAAGAAACAGGACAAATTCGAGCCTCGTCTTTACTAGGTGTTTTCCGTAGTTGGTTCCCTCATAACACCGAAACTTCATTGTGATTGTGTGATGCAACCTATCCTCAGCCCTTATGCCTAGAGGATTCAAGGAGTCATCTCCAAACTTCTCTTTTATTCTATATCTACTTCTTTAGGTTTCAGCCGGTCACAAGAGTGCCCAACCCTTTCTGACGAACTAAAAAGTCAAATGCTCGTGACTTTTCCTTCACAAAAGTGAGTTCATTAATTCACAAATACTGTAAAACCTAATTTTCAATTAGTGAAAATTAGTGTAGCATTTGAAAACCTGTTTCTAAGTTCAACATCTGCATTCCTTTCCTTTAAATTATACCAGATCATTACTCCAGTACACAAGGATTCAAACATCAAAAGCATGCTTGTACACCTTTTCTTAATTAAAACTAAGTTGGTGCAGCATCAATTGTTTCAATATGAGAAGTACTCTTAGCATGGCCACTAAAGCTAGTGAGCAAAGAACTCACAGACTGTCCAATTTCATTATACAGAAAACAGCTACAGAGAAAATGGACAAGAGACAGCCACATTTAGTTTGACTGTTGACAACTGCATATTTCAGGCACAAATGCTCTTTACGTGCAGAAATTTAATTTAATATAACATCTATAATGAAATGAGAGAAAACCAATAACAAGCAATGTTGTCACCACACTCTAGAAACATTCCAACATCCATTACATATCTTTAATAACTCTGAGGCAATACAGTTTGAGGATGTGATAGTTGACATACCAGCTTGCCAAGGCTGTTGTGTGCATACAGTTCCCAATCATCCCCACAATCAATGAAGTAATTGCTTTCCACCCCAGATGCATTTTCCTTATCACTAACAGGAGCCTGGTATGATGAGTAAATTTGTGGTCCTGATGAAAATGACCAGAGTGGTCTCATAGAACCAACTTCCAGTAGATAAATAGTACCATCCAAAGCAGCCACTAAAGCCGTATCACCCCTGATTCCCAAAACAATTACAGGAAAAAGCCATATCAAAAAGAAAAGTAAACAGCAGACAAGTGACTTAGCCAAATACAACTACAAATAATCCAATTTATCAGAGTATTCAGATACACCAGCAACACCAATTCAATTTCCAGTTTTTACAATTCCGCAATTCTGTTGGAATCATACAACAGTTTCTCTACCAGTCTAAAAGCAGAAAAATGATTAAAATAATAACACTTCAGTTAACGACACAAAAAATACTTTAAACAACAAGAAGTAATTTTTGTTTTTGCGTTGGCAAAATATGCAGTTAGAAGAATCAAAACAAAACAGTCCCATGATTTTGCTAACAGAAAAAGCTACAAAACTTGCAGAAGCCCATTTCTCTGTTAATGTAACCGGTACACTTCCGTTCTCATAATTAATTTCCTAAGCCTTGAACTACAGCAACAATAACAAGAAGTTAATTGGTACTTTCGCAGCACACGTAAACGCAACCCTGAAAACCACTAAACAGGCAAAAGAGAACTTACTTTGAAGTAGCTGACAACAACGACCGACGCGCCGCAACCTGAAAACTGTCGCCGTAGCGTTTGACACCATTATTCAAGTTCAGAAAGTCACCGGCGGAGCCCGAAAATGCCCCAAACAAAAACAAAATGCAGAGAAATAACAACAATGTGCAGTGCTTCATCGATGACCAGATCAAAGCGCTTCCCCTTTCTCCTCAATTGGAGAAAATTACATAAAATAAAATCAGAAACTGCGACGCTAAATTAGATAAATATTAGCAGAATTAGATGGATGAATTGGGGGGAGGAAACGAAGATTCGAAGCTTGATGCGAAGAAAGCCGACCACGTTTTCTTCTTCTTCCTCTTCTTCCTCCTCCGCAGGCGCATTTGCTTTTCTTGTCAGCCAGTCTTGCTACTGCTAGTCAAACTTTTGTTCTTTCTGTAGGCGTGTTACATTTTCTTGTCTTTTTCTTAATTGAATTGAAAAAATGTATTTAGTCCAAAATTTGCAAGTCTTTAGTTGTTTGATCTTAGTTTTAATTGTAAATTATAATTTGTAATCTAAATTACAATTTTTTTTATACTTTAGTATCTAAACTTTTTTTCGTATAAACTTACCATTTTAACTTTACGAAATTTTTCAGTTTGCTATTTGTAACTATTCTTTTATCAAGTTTTTTTGTCAAAAAAATCACATACAGTGCACATTTGATATTTAAAAATTATGTAATATGTTATTTTTTACACATACACAAATGTGATATTTTTTCGATAAAAATTATTAACAAACAAATGATCATATATAGTAAAATGCAAATTTTACAAAATTGATATAGCAAGTTGACACAAAAAAAAATTAGATACCAAAATATGAAAATGAGTATAGTTGGAATTATAAAATATAATTTACCCTACTTTTAATATCAGTTCACAATACACTCCATGTGTGTAAAAATATTTAAAAAATATGATTAAACTCATTTTGGCCCCTTCTATCATTAATTTTTGAAAATTAACTTGAGAATGGATTTGCATGCCTTACTTAAAGAGTTGCTCCAAATTATTGGGAATTTAGATAAATTATAGTAACTTGGGCACACTATATGTGTGTAATTTTTATAAATATTATTTTAAAATAAAATATTTATTATTTAATAAAGTATATATAAAATAATAAATTAATACTAAATTTGTAAGAAAAATAGTGACAAAAAAAAAAGAGATGAAAGAAAATAACTATGAAAATTTTTAGATGAAAATTTTAAATAAAATAAATTCAATGTAAAAATACATACAAAAAAAAAAGGACACCCAAAAGGTGTTCTCCTTATATATATAATATAGATTATATGCACGCTGAGATAACGTGTCATAACGACTAGATATCTATAACAACTAGTTTTGTGGCATATTATTCCTACGTGCATATAATAGTTATTCTTTCACGTTTTAAAGTATATTATAAATAAGATAAAATATATAGATCAGCATATTACATTAGTAAAAAGAAAGAAAAAAAGAAAAAAAATAATTTACCAATTAATGTAAATTGTAAAAAGTTTCAAAGTTAGTTATTTTATCACAAACGGTATTTTTTACTTTACAAAAAAATTGGTGATACGGTGTCATTAACCGTCATTTATTTATTTATTTAAATTAAACCACTCAGGAGTGGAGCGAGCTTTTTGGAGTCCCCGACCCTTCTTTATTACGATCAGAAAGCGAGCAAATTTACAACGGGGAGTACTGACTCCTTATTATTTCTAAAAAGCTGTAAAAAAAAAGGAGTACACCCTTACAGATTTCATCAAAAACATAAACAAGGAGTACTACTCCCTTATAAAAAATCACAAAAGCATAAACAAGAAGTACTACTCCATTATAAAAGTGAAACGAGCTAAGATGGGAGTCAAAATTGGAGACGATAATTTAGTGTGTCAAAAAGTTTCTGCCACTATATTCGGATCATCTGTTCTAACTAGCCCTGCAAATCAAGCTATACAAGCAATCCAACAGTTGCCACCAAAGTAGTGCACCATTACCGAAAAAAGATGAGCATCAAAGCAATAAGTGTGTATGCACAAAATTGGGGCACAACCCAAGCATGCTCACAAGACAAAAAACAGGTAAGATTGCTCTAGAGAATACAACCAAGAAATATGAGCATAATCTACCCGCCATGAAGCCTGCAGTATCAGGCATGAAATACAGACAAAAATTTGCA
>NW_011629752.1:0-11294 GCF_000512975.1 Sesamum indicum
AATTATAATTTATAAATTAATTTAAATATAATAATTATTATAACTATCTAAAATTATTCTTAATTAACTAAACTGTATATTTAAATTAATTAAGTATAATACTTATTATAATTATTTGAAATTATTTTTAATTAATTAAAATATATATTTAATTGGTATAATTATTATAGTTATATAAGGGGACTTCTTGCGGCGTGGGTCTTGCTCTCGGGTCGGCTTGTACCTAATGTCTCCACAAAACTTGCAGTATTTCAAATCGATGTTGTCCTTTCAGTACAGCATGCAGCCATTCTGACATGCATCAATTTTCTCAACGGGTAAACTCAAATCTTTTATCAATTTCTTCATGCTGTAGTAATCTCTCAGCAGGGTGTCACATGGGGCAATATTTTATTAGCCCATTGCAATATTTGATAAATGATCGCTCAGAAATATGACCGTCCGCCTTGATATCCACCAACTTAGCAACAGATGCGAATTGAGATTGGGCGCAACCGTTCCACAATGGATGGTCGACAGTATGCACTATATCGTAAAACAGTATGCCGACCCTTACACATAATCATAGGAGCCACCACCATAATAATATGAACTTGCACCGACATCAATAGGGCAGGACCTCGTACTATCATCAGGCACACCATCGTGAGAAGAGGAAAAATAACTCGACCCGACTACATAAAAAATCATCATCTGCGCCTAATCCATCTGTTGTTCATTATCCCAGTGTGAATAATTACCCTCCTCATGAGCAGTTGGGGTTTGCTCTTCTGGTACTGGAGGGGCAGTCAAAGCATCAAAGTACTCCTGCACCCTTTTCTCGCTATGAGAAGTCCAATTATAATATTTTGGCATAAATCCTAGCATGCACAAGTGATAACTGACATTGTCGGGTGTTATAAACTTTGTGCTTTTGCGCTTCCAGCAAGGACACCTAATTTTATCATCATCCATATGTCCACGCTGACACTTGACCTATTTTATGAAAGTCTTAACCCCATCCTGAAACTCCAGTGGTAGACATGCCCTTCCCGGGAGATTCTTATGATACACCCATCTCCTCAATTCTCGTAACATGATGATATATATATCACTGCATATTCACACGTGTATATATATTTATATAATTCGAGAACCTATAAATTTATAATTAAATATTACATTACACTAATTAAGAATACATAGCATATAAGATAAAAAAAAAAAAATAAAACTAAAATGAGTAAACTATAATGAATTTAATTAACAAAAAATATTAAATTAGTCGTTGTTACCTGGTCAACCAACTTAACAGATGATCAGTAGTTGACGGTCCAAAAATTCAGTAATAATCTACCTAATCAAGTGTATATGCACGAAAAATCAGAATATTGAGTGTGTTTGTGGTTAATAAAAATTTCTACAACAAATGAAATGAAATAAAACAACTTGCAACACAATTATATATAAGATATTTTGTAACGGCTTTTGGAATGATTAATATAGTCCTTGAAAACTAGCCGTTAAAAAATATATTTGTTATCATGTGCACGTTTGGAACGGCTTTAGTAATACTTTCTAGTACAAAAAGCGGTCCCTAATGACTTGGTTTTGCAACACCATCTTATTGTATAGTTTCTCGCTGTGTTTTCCATGGTATTTGTAGCGGCTTATCATTTTTATTCAATCCGTTATAAATATTACACGTCGTTATAAAAAATATATGAAAATAGTAACGACGAAATATTTGTAATATGTTTTGTAAGGGCTAGCATAATGCAAAAATATAGTTGTCCCTAATTTCAGAATAACGACTATAGTTTTGTAACGACTTTAAGGATACAATGATACTGTAACGGCTTCTTCAATGGCTTTGTCCGATACAAAAAAATAAATTGTTATCAGCCCTTCCATGACATCATCACATTCAATCCGTTATAAATACATAACAAAAGCCGTAAAAGCCATTACAAATCTCGGATTTTTTTGTAGTATCATAAATTTTACCACTTGCAGAAACAATAATAATGATCATCATCGTGTTTTTAGATTTTTATATTTGTGGTTAATTTACATTTAATACTATGATTAATTTATATTTGTCATGGTCCAATATGTTGGGTTTTTAGATTTTTATCACTATGGTTAATTTATATTCGTCATGGTTTTTCTTCTTCTTTCATAGTAGTAAACTGTAGACAAAAATCATATTTTGTTTAGTGAAGGAATATTTGTGTATTTAGACATATTAGACCTCAAAACATGTATAATTAATTTTATAACAATATACCTATTGTGAAAATACTAGTAATTACTTTATCTTTTGTGATGTTCTTTTTTAAAAAGTCAATTTGACCTTCAAAACCTTAAAACAAAAGACAATGCGACCAGAAAGGTATTAACTTCGTTTCTCAAGTTCCAGAGGTTGTCCTTTTTCTTTTTTATTTAGAGGAATTTTGTACCTATTAACATATTTTATACACACAACTACATATATATACTGACACTACTTGTATCTATGTCTATGTATGTGTCTTGTGGTGTAGGGTTAAGACATTGCATGTGCCCACAATCCAAAATAGATACACCCCCACGTTATATGTCGAAAATCAAATCATAATCTTAAAGATTAATTAATATTTATCCCAAGTAACCAACATAATCCCTTGTTTCCTTCACTGTCCTTCGTCATGTTAAATAAATATATCAGCGTATGCTGGCACGATAATTGCTAAACTTTTGCCTTTTCAAAGCAACAAATTGATAGAACTTCCGTACCAATTTTGTTGATCAATTCTAATTTCTAAAGATTGTACCCTGAAATTTATAAAGTTATAGATTAATAATTAATTTATTACACCTTTGTTAGTATGTAAAAAGATAAATTTAGACATTCTTTTTTCAAATTTGATATCAAAGAAATGCGATCAGAGGTTAATAATAATAAATGTAATATATTTGATGTGCTTTCTTCACAAACTGGATTACAAATTTAATAGACCAGATTAAAAAAATATTTCATGTGTTATTGAGTGCCACCAAAAACTGAATAAAAAGTAAGTTAGTTGGCTCTAATAAGTATATTAAATCAAGATTTCATCATATTTCGGTTAGTAGCAGAAGAAAGAGAAAGGTATCATTTAATTTTACAAAAATAAATATAAGTTTAAGTTTGGTGTGGTAGTAATCTTAGAAATGTCATATTAATTACAAAATGAAGTCATTCTTTTTATGGTCAAATTGCATATTACCCCCATGTTTTCAAAAGTAATCTAAAAACTCTCTTGTGTTTTAAAAATAAACAAAAATTCCTCTTTATTTTTTTAAATATAGCACACTCGTCCCTCACCATAAATGAGAAGTAAACCAAGGATCTCCATTGGAGATTATAGAGGTAGGAACTCCATATAATCTTATAATTTTTGAAACATAGAACCCAACCAACTTATTCAAGAAATCATTTTTTCATAACGGCAAAAGGTGAGCAAATTTAGTCAATCTATCCACAATTACTCAAATAAGGATAAATTATATTTTTTTATCCCATAAGTGGACCTGTTTTCAGTTTTGGTCCCACATTCAGATCAATTTGCACATTCAGTGCCATATTTGGTTTTTTTTTTTTCTCAATTTTGAGGACCATTGAGGGATTTCTGTCCAATTGATAACGTCAGCTGCTCTCTCTGTTAGTCAATACAATCAAAATAAGGGTAAATTACATTTTTGGTCCCATAAGTGGACCTATTTCTAATTTTGGTCCCACACGTAAATGTGCGAATTGCCGTTATCAATTTCAAAAATAATTATCACCAATTCTGAATTTAATAGAGTATTAAAAAATAGAAAACAAAAAACAAACAACAATAATTTTTTTAAAAATATATTAAAATATCTGATGACATTTGTCAGAATTCTGAACTAATTTCATATAATGGATGAATTTTTTTGGGACGGAATTGCGATGTTAAAATCGACTGAAATGAAAAATTAAATTAGGGATGAATTTTGCGACAAAAGCCGTCTCATTCTAACACAATTTGGAAAGTCTTTACAGATAGGAAGCGTTCCAAAGTTTTTTTTCTCGATTTTCGACAAATCCTCTATCAAAAACACGAGTCATAAATAATAGAGATAGCATCTCAATGTCCATAAAAAATTGGGTCCGAAAATGTAACGTCAATGCTTAAATAGTCCACCCCAAACTCCGTCTATAGCTCCGTCATCTGGACGTGTTTTCCAACCGCTATAACATGTCTATCGGAAATCCATTGCAAAAATTCCGACCGATATGTTTGTCTGACAAAATTATTATCCAACACCACCTTTTACGACGGCCTTCCTTTTGTCGGAAATGCGTCGGTAATTCATCACCAATTTAACCAGCAACAAAAACTCGTCAGAACTACCATTGCAAATTCCATCGCTAAAACGCCATTCTTTTTTGTAGTGTATTCAACATAAAAATACAAAAAAGTTATTTTCCTGGAATAATTTCATAATTTCACAAATTTAAAGGGTTAAAATAATGTAGGAAAAAAACCTTAAATTGACTATTTACCCTATAAAAGGTCAAATTTCATCTCTCTTTTTTGCCGGAAAATGGTTTGAAAAACTAAACTTAGACAAAAAAAAAAGCTAAACTTTAGGAATGATCAAGTCAAGAAATAAACTTTATTAAGAATTAAAGTGATTTTAAATACAAACTTAAAGGACCGATTATTCTATTTACACTTAATTTTTTAAAAGATGAATTATATTTTACATCATGTAAATATAGATATAACATATTTAGTCCGGCAACTTTAATAATAATATAGATAGTCCTATAATTCGGATCACCCTCACAAATTTGGTCTTACTTTCAACACATTAGGTCCAAAGCTTTCACACATTTAGTCCAAAATTTCACACGTTTGGATTAGGGTCTCACATATTTCCAGTTCTTGACATTTGGTTCTGATTAATTGATAAATTTGGTCCTTCCTAGATTTTCTGGAAAAGGTCTTTGCCGTAAATAAACAAGTGAGCCTCATGTGATCGGACATTTGCCAAAACAATAATCTTCTTTCAGTTTAAGGGATTTACCGAGGTGGGAAACAAATGACCAAGATTGTCAATTCAGAATCTTATATGTGTCAATCTCAGGACCAAATTAATGTGTCAAACAATGCATGACCAAATGTATGAGGCCCGAGCCCAAATATGTCAAAATTAAGACAAAAATGTGTGAGGTAGGTCTAAATTATAGGACTACATTTATAATTAATAAAAATATAAAACTAAATGTGTTATACTTTCGTAGTTACATAATTTGCCATTTTATAAAATTATTTGATCTTTCAAAAGAAGAACTTCCGACCATATTAAACTCTATGCAAAATCCGCTAAACGTGTGATCCTGCCAGAAATGTGGATTACATCCATAAGAAAAGTTAATTATTTAACATTTATTTGGAAGACCCTCTGGAAAATAAGTGACAATAATTTGTCGGTATTATCACATACCTCAAGAAAATGAGACACTTTGGGGAGACAGCACTTCAGGTACATTAATATAAAAGCATGCACGATACCGTTTTATAATTAGACCAATTGATGGTTTGTTTTTTGTAATTGCATGAGTTCACATGTCTGTTTAAGAGAATGAGGGATTCACACTCGCAATTTTCCACCACACAACTACTTATGAAGTATGACCCACAATTCATGCCTGGAACAGCTCGACTAGATTTCGTGGTGGCAATTATCTCATTTTTGTTTCTAATACCCTGGACATGGAATATGGATCTGTTGTTTCTAAGATAAACTGTAGTAAAATTCGGAGTTAATAATGATATCCTAAACCGACAAAGATTACACATTATAAATTGAGATAATATATATAAATATATATTTATATATTGATAGGGGTGTTTAATTACACCAATTGAGAAGAACTTAAATAACCCTCCTACTAAGCCAAAGTACCAGCACCCCAGGATCAACGCGACCCACTCCAACAACCCCCTCCGAGAACTTGGGATCTTGGCCATATAATGTCTGACGACTCATGATGTGAGATGGCACCACATATGGCCCTGTAAGTAATGTGTATTTATGGCAAGATATATTTATTTTTTACTATCTCATTTACTATTCCAAATCATTATTCACCATCTCAAATTTAGGCTGACTTAAGAATCAAAGGGTCTTGCCGAGAACCATTTCGGCTAGCCTAAAGTGCTTTTGTCTTTCTAAGGACCACCATACATTTGAGATAATCCAACTGGATCATGGAGTTTGACCCCTAAGGAGCTTGCTTATTCGACCCGTATCATATATATATGTGTATATGTGTGTGTGTGGGTGTATGGATTAATTATTAGCTGTTATGTATTGGCAAAAGATCTTTCCATCTCTAATTGATATCTACGGTTATAGGGCCGAGAATATCTTTCTAAATCCCAAAACATTCGCTGCATGCAGGATTTAATTCTTCGATATATATATACATATGGTTGCTTGGATTCTCATGTTGATCTCAATTTCATTATTTCCAAAGGAATTGCCTTTCTGATGTGGGAATTTTCCCGTGCAGTGTAATGTAATGAAAATTTGTTTAATATATAGTTGTCTAATTTCATAGTTGATGTCTCGCGTGCAGACATGACAATTTCCAAATAGAAAGTTGTCCAATTTGTCTTTGATTGTACATTTTGAAATACTTGGAATTGGTGATCTTCGAGTAAAAGAAGTGTGGTATGAAAAATTTTTTTGGAGTAAGGACGATGAGATATTATTAATTGAAATCAAATCATTATAATTATATTTGTTAGATTACAATAATTATACTCTGATAAATAATATCAAATAAATTAAATTTAACTAACAACAACTATTACAGTAGAATCAACATTGAGAAATAACACACCTACTATTCAATAGACATAACATCCCAAGCATAAAACGAGATTTGGACTCATGATCTCTAAAATCATGGGCCTCAGCTTATTTTGAGCACAAATTCATAATAGATTATTTCAAAATAAGGCAAATCTATGCATTTACAGTTTGTGATTTTGACAACTGGGGATCAATCTCTTGCAATAAAACCATACATAAACTAGATATATCAAATTAATATGTGTGGGATCTGACGTTATATATCTCTTTATTTATTAGATACTTTCTAAAAAAATCTATATCCTTAGGTATTGAGAAAATTACAATTTTGATCCCGTATCAGAAAGGATCACAATTTCAGTCATTTTGAAATTTAATTTGGCAATTAATTAAGTCTTGTAATTGAAGAAAAATGACACATTAATGACAAAATCCATCCAAAATTGCCAAATTTGTATGTGCGCCACAGGTAAACTTCATATTATAGGCAGATTTCCAACCCGCGGATTTTATCCTTAATATGCAAATTAACTATTTTAAATTCTAGGCATAATATTACTAAATTGAATTTCAACAAGATTCTAAATAGGTTCGACATTTCCCTTGTGAATGAAGTCTCGATATTTATATGTACGAGATCGAAAACTGAAAATCAGGTTGAAATTTAGAATGTACCCCTCAAATGAACCCTAATTAAATCCAGCTAAATTGCAATTTTTGATTGAATTTTATTCTTAATATATCAATTCTGTAAGATTACGGAGTCCAATAATCTAATTGAATTCCAACAGATCTAAATCGACACCTCTATAGATAATCAAAACTGCAATTTTCCCATTAAGTATTATTAGATTTCCAATGTTAACATTGTCAAATTTCACCACTTTATAATTAATCCTTATTTGTGGTCCCTGGTCAATAATCACACAGTCAACAAATTCAAAAGATTTCTACATAAAATGCCAATCAACTAAATCAAGTCTACAAAACCTTGAAGCGCGTGAATACATAATTACAATTTTTCAGCTTGAGGACTATTCAATTGCAACCCTAATCTACTTCGTACAATTATTTGCTTTACTTTATTATATTTTTGTATTCCAGAACTTTAAGGGGTGGGGGAGAACACAAAAAAGAAAAACATGGACTAAAGGCGCGTGTGTTGGGTTAGAAATGTTGTCCGAAAACTACTAATTATTGCATATTTAATGAGTTAAAATCAGAGACAATCGCTTTCAAGTGTATTTATTAAATTCTAAATCAATGACCATAAGGCAAGAATATATATAATAGGGAGGGATTTTGATAAGAGCTGTCGAAACGAGCAACAACAGCATATTAATTAATTCCCAAGAATATATATATATAAATAGAATGAATCACACAAAATCTACACACTATCTGATCCAGCGATGCAATAATTACTGAGAGCAAAGTGTTGACAGCTTAAAAGGGGTATCAGAAGATCTCTCTGATTCCATACCAGTTTTTAGTTTCTTTTCCTTTTCTTTAATTTTCTTTGCAGACTACAAATCAAGAAACACAAAAGAAAACACGCAGTAGTAGGTTTGTAAGAAAGATGGGAAGCAATTATTATGGAGAAGGAAACCCGGGGAATGAAAGAGGTTCAGGGTTTTCATCTTCATCTTCATCGTCTTCGTCATCACGAAAAGGGAAAAAGGGCAGTTCAGATAAGCCTAAGCAGCCGCAGAGAGGACTTGGGGTTGCCCAGCTTGAGAAGATCAGGTTGCATAGTCAACTGGGCTCCAATTATCTTCCTCCTGTTCATAACCCTTATGCCCCCAGTTTCAGCCAGGTACTTGTCTTGATTTTCTCCTGTTTTACTAGCTGATAGATTTTCGAATATTCATTTTTCTTTCTGTTGGGGGGATTCGTGCAGTTTTAATCTGTTGAACAAAACTGCAGGAGGATATCAGGCTGCAGACAGCCTACTCATCGTCCTCTTCGTCGTTGTCCCATTCTTCGTCATCCTCACCTTCTAATTATGGCTTTCGGGGACCCCATGCCGTCGTGGTAGGGCTAGCTTCCGTTTTACTTTTTCTTGAAACCTGGCAAACTCAAACAGGGAATTGCGGATCAGGGTTTTGAGTAACAAATGAATTTGAGATTAGTCGATAGATACAGGAGACAGTAATTAATTGGGATTCGTATTCATTCTTATAGTTTCGGTTTCTGATTCTTATCATGTCATAATCATTGTCTCATTATCATATCTCCTGTCCCTTGAAAAGGATTGGATTCTTGAGCTTATAATTAACCCTAAGCCTGAGCCAAAAAGTTTGTACCAGATTCCAAAATTTCTGAGGAAGTGGAACAACACCTGTTAGCTTGGAGGATTGAAAAGAAATTGTGGGCTTAAACTGTACCGTCTTGACTTGTTTTAATGTGCTTTTACTTGCTTATCTTTGCAATCTACCCAACAATGATTAAATCTACCAAACATGGTCTTGTCTCAGATGGGCTTGCCAGATTTAGATAGGACAAATATCAGATATGGAGATACCCAATCCAGCAGTACTATTTCAAGGTTGGTTTTGATTGTTTTTCCTGATATATAAATCAAGCCTTTGTATTCAAATTCTAATAAGATGCTATACACTTACTTGCCAACATATGTTGAGGTCTTGCAAACTGTTTTCAACATTACAAGAAATATTACTTTTGGTCATAGTGCAAATTTGTTGTTAATAGTAATTAACAACGAGTGCGCAACACTATTATCTGCTATTTCAGTAAACAAAGCGAAAACAGTAGTTACAGCTAAGAATCATAGCAAATACTTTAGCCATAGTTAAGGTTACGACAATTGTTGATTAACTGTGGTCTATTTTTAATTACACTGATTTCTTTGAGTTACTATGATTTCTAAACTATACATATTGTAATGCCGGGAAAAATCTATTTGTTTGTATGTGCTGATAGGTTCTTGATTTTGAACTTGCACTTAAACCAGATGGCATTCGGGCAATGCAGGCTTGGGAACTCAACATTTCGTGGAGCCAAGCTTGACTACTAGGCCTTTCTTCCAGCCCACAATTGAGGTATGATCAATTCAACAACGTTCTCTAGATACACACGCACACACGCTAAAAAAAAAAAAAAGGAAATGATCATCGAGAATAAACAACTGAGCATCCTAATAATAGTTGTATATGTTTTTTCTTGTCATTAATTGGATTGTAGGGCTCAATCAACAAGAACAAGCAAGATGGGAACAATCCGATGGGCTCAAGTAGTCAGAACACTGAATCCAGTAGCTCTGAAGACATAGATTTGGAGCTCAGGCTTTCGCTTTAGTTAAACTACTACATAACCATGATTATATATGCGGCCTGGTTGACAGATTTCCTGCTTACATTTGTAAGTTGACCATCAATCTTTAGTAAAAATTCGGCAATCTGCACAAGTTTAAGAAACATGATGTGCTTGATTACAGTTCGATGTTGGAAAGAATGGCATTGAAACTCAAGTTCTGTTGATTGCAAATATTTATAGCCTCCAATGCAGATTTGTTCAGTCATGGTTCATTAGATAGATAATTATTACATTGCATTATTCAGAGTACTTGTGTCGTGGAAGATCGATCCTTATGGTTATCCCACCGGGAATTCGCTTATTGCACCCTCCAATTATACTCAATCGACACCTTATACCCTTAAATTGTATTTTTGGTAATTTATACCTTTGAAATACAACATCCTTGGCAATTTGTATTCGGAACTAATTTCTGGTGAGATTTCCACTTCGGTCAAAATGTGTTTTAAGTTCCATATGGCAGGTCACGCTTTAGTCATAAAGCTCAAAATCATGCCATTTTTGTATCAAAAAGTGTGATTTTGGGACTCTTTAGTATCGAAATCAAAACATCTTTTTAATTCCAAAACGACAACGCACATATGATATTATGAGATTAAAAATACGTAATTATAAATTTTATGAGACTAAAACCGACCATGTGATAGTTAATAGTTGTGGTACTCAAAAAAAATTTGCCCTTAAGGGACTAAAAAAAGCGACAAGCTTGTTTTATGGAACTAAAAACCCTATCCAAAGAAAAAAATCGGCAGTGCCAATTTTTGTATTTTTTAACAAATATGTCGAATTGGTGGAAATTATATAGAGTTAATACATAGAATTTCACTCTCTAAATTTACCTTTCACTCGTCTCCTTCTCTTGTACAATGATGCCCATGTTTACAATATATATATATATATATATATATATATGTATATATATATATATATAAATACAATATTTTTTTAATATCACAAGATAAAAAAAATAAGTAGAAAATGCGTCACGTATTTTGGAGCTTGCCATCATGTAATTATGTTGTTCACGGATTCTGCCAATACTCCTATGGCTCATTCACAAAAGTTTCAAAATTGTAGATTTTTCAGTCCAATGGGTC
>NW_011629753.1:0-11235 GCF_000512975.1 Sesamum indicum
ATTCATCAACAGTCGAGATCGTGGTTTATTTGCGTATCTCACTAAGATTCATTTATGAAACAGGGAGTTCTAGTAAATATCCAAAATTAATTTGGGATGTAGAATAACCATTCTCACGACCAGACTTAAAAAATAGGCCAAATCACGTGTTAATAAGAGAAGATCTAAACCTAGGCTCTTCTATTTACTTTACTGAATTTATCACTTGGTACTAGCAATAGGGCATGCAAGTTCTTTGTACATTGAATATATAGGACATTGGTGCTATATTCAGACCCAAAATTGACAAATAAGGTTCAATTGTGAATGCCAAAACTTCCTTCATTATCACCAAGTACTCCTTGCTCCAGTTAACCCAATTGTTTCAATTGTAAAGACCCTCCTCACCACCTTTCCCTCAATTTCCTCATTTTAATTCTTTCATTTGTTTAGTCACAGCAATCTTTAGATCCAGCTCTACTCACCAATACCAGATGTCACAGGTGAAGAGAAATAACAATCTTCATTTCCACGTGTAAGAGACAGATCAACAGTAGATGAAACAGAAATTCAATAGCTTGTTTAACTTCGTGTACGCAGATGATTTATTTCTCATAGACTAAGGATCTGTAATGTTCATAAGATTCAATATGGCTGTAGTAGATCATAGTGTCTAAACCATAATCCTCTTTAGGCAATTATGTAGTACTTAGTAGCAATACAACTTCTATCTTAGTATTCTTTTCACATCATTTCTTGCAGATCATTCCTCGACTTTATTATACAAGCTATTATTTATTTCAAGTTACATTTTTACATCTATCTCTTGATTGTTCTATTTTTTACTCACGGCAACAATGAAAGTAGCAATACTCAGACCTTTAATGAATATGAAAGACTCATTTTCTTTCCAATAAAACAATAAAGAAGTAACATTTCTCCTAATTTATCAACTAGAGCAAAGTTCATAATAATATTTTTGACATACAATGGTGTCAAAACCATAGTTGTTAAAGGCGCATGGTGCATAATGGCGCAAAAGTGCTTTAGAGCCATTTTGAAGCATGGCACCTATTTGCATATATAATTTATATTTTTATACATTAGTATTTTACCAGAATCAACATATTCAAGCTTAGGCTTTAATTTTTTAGCCAATAGATTCAAGAAAAAAGCAGATTTGTTGAGTTCAGCTTGGTTTTTCCTTATTTTAAAGAAAGCCCAGCATTTTAAGGCTTGGCTTCATCCAGGAGCGCCATGGCACGCCTTGTGCACTAGAAAAAAGCACCATGGCTGCACCATGTGAAATCCCAGCGGCGGCGCACTCACCCCTTTTGCGCAATGCTCCATGGTGCGCAATTTACATCTATGATCAAAACCCAAAGACATGAACAAAGAAAGAAATGAGAATTGCTTACCATATTCGATTCACTTTGCCTACTGGTTCATTCACCTTGAAACAATCTGCCAGTTTGGAAAAAGTTCAGCATATAACTATCAAACCCCATTCAAATCAATCATGCATTCCAGAAAAATAACACATGTGATGAGTAAAGCAGACACATGAATCTTAGCAGTCAGCAATATCTTTATATACTTTTGTAAACTGGAAGTTCAAGTGTGAAAACCATCAATTAGTTGCAGCAATAGCTTCTCAGACAATAGCGTATAGTCTTAGAACTACAGAATGAAACATTAACAAATTGAAATTACACTAACGGAAGGGAAAAGAAAAAACAAACTGTAATACGTTAATACATAATTAAGCATGTGGTTTACATGTTTAGTCCGTGCAAAAACTGTGAACGTATGGAACTGGGACGTGATAATGCAAAGAAAATTAACTCTTGACTATAGATAGAGTTTCATGAAATTGACTCGTGATTTCTAGGTTAAAGTGGAGAAATTGCGTTGTTTGGTTTTGTTTTCATTTTCAGTATTTTCAAGCGACTTGTGACTTGTTTCTGTATCGGGTTTCAATTGAAACTCCAGATTCATCAATTTATGTCATGCATCCAACAAAAAGTCCATACAAATGCACTAATTTCGAAGAAAAAAGACGCCCAATTCACAAAATATAACGTACTTATGTAAGTCACAAAATTCACAAATGTTAGCATTAAATGTCCCCTTAAATAGATCACACCGCCATGCAACGTGTACAAACACCAGTAACAACTCCAAGTGCAAGTACGTAAACAGATGGCTCCAAAAAGACATAAGCATCTAAACAGAACCCAGTTTCTAGGCTTGCATTTCGACATGCTATAATGAACATGGCCAAGAGCATGATGTGCAACTCAGAAACATCTTTCAGATCAAAGTTTGTTGAAACTTCATAACAAGTCATCAAAAGAAAACATAAACGAGCAGTCGAGGAGTAGAGTAATAGATGCGGTCGTATTATCTAAAACTGATCAACAAGACAAACAAACTATTGGCTGACTAGTTCTAGTAATAAGAATGCAGAAACAAAGAAACCGCCCGACATAGAATATCTGAATTGCAGAACTTGCTCCTAGGTGAAAAATCTAAAACTAACTATCAAAAGAATGGAGCAGACATGAACAACATCAGTTCTAGACTTTCATTCCTCCTCCATACACATGGAACATATCAATGCATTGCTTCTTAACCAATTATCCTTCAATAACATAGAAGGCCATCATATAAGTAAGAAGGGCACGAATCATTTCAGACATACAACAGCCAAAAGTGACAGTTTCTTAAACAAGACATTCGGACTTTGTTATGTTGATTGGGTTCTTTCTAGGAAATTGCAGAACAGGTGAGGTCAAACCTTACTCAAGCAGTTATATCATGAAGTCACCACTACAAGTATACCCACGCAGAAAACATGATTGACAAAGTATAATCTCCAAACCGACCAAAATACATCAAATGAAGAAACCCTCTTCGCCAAAAATTCAAGAAACGAAATGTACTGAAAAGAACGGTGGTTTTGAGGCCTTTTACCAGCGGGTTTTTTCTTTCTTGGATTTCTGTGTCGTACCCAACCTCCGCCGCTGCTTCTCCTGGGGGTGCTGCTTTGCACGGGGGCACTTCAGCCATCCTCAGCTATTTCACCGAGGCTCGTTGTTGTTGTTTTTTTTAGTCCTCCAATTTGGGTTTATAATTATGTAGGTGTAGAGAAAAGTTGTAATTTTTATTATGAATTAATTAAAAATTTATATTTTAAGTTTCCGTTGATCCTGAGATTAAATAAATTAGATCTCGTTTTCAGTGCAAATGTAATATTTTTTAGGCGATTTGACTATTTTTTAATAATCACTTTTGAGGATGAATTGCATCAAAACTATGTTTTATACAAATTATAAAGTCGGCTTTTTGATTCAACTGCAATTATTTTTTAGTTAAAATTATCATCATGCACATTAAGTAATTTCTTTTAATTCCTCCATGAATGTTACAAATGATGCTAATTTTGGAATTTAACTATAATCTGCATTTGAAATTTTAATTATGAATCCAAATGTTATAATAAATCTTTCTACAATCAATTATTTGAAAATTAATTCTCTCATCTATATATAATAAAACAGAATCATTGAGACAATCCACCTAAGCGCTAGATATACGAGGTTGTGGACAACTTCAATGAGTTTCATTATATCAAATGGATATTGAAAAACATATTAGTACTTATCCAAAAGAAATTAATCAATTATTTATCCAAATATATATATATATATAAATTATTTTATTTTAATAAATACAGAAAGATAAATTACTTCTAGTAATAAATTACCAAGGCAATAAGAAGCATGGAAATGGAAATTCAAACCGGGTTTCAAAAGTTTTTTTTTTGGAACAACAATCATTCATCTGTTACTGAAATTCAAGCACAAGATCATAGATAGCAATTCTGGCATCAATGTACTGATCTGCTACTGAACTGGGTGGAGAAGGGGCTGCTGGAGGGTAATCCACCAGAAGAACATTTCATATCCAAGAACGACGGTTCAAAGCGCTTTAGGCTTTATCCATAGTGCCCCTAATAATGTTTTGAACATTCAGAGGCAATCGAATAATGTAAGACATGCAGCAACGGAACAGCTAGCTATAACCACTCCTTCACGCGATTCACTTGTGAAGGTTCAATGTCAGTGAACATAAATACATCTCACAAAGGGATCAGACAGAATAAGAGAGATGATGAAAGTGAATATTACCCTGGGGAAACCGATATGATAAACCAGTCATTTAGAATGACTGCATAGGATTATGCTTGTCGATGTTTAGATTTTTTTAATTATCATGCTAATACAATTTCCTCTGAACAATAATAGTGTCTTCACAAAGATTCACATATGTACTTGGAATTTCAGTTCCTCGGGTGTTTGTGCTTGGGTTCATGATCAGAGTGAGAGTTATTACAACGCTTCACGAAGGAATCCAGTGTCCTTTGTTTCAAAGGGCTGCATCCTGATTGATCAACTGAAACTTCTAGAGAATTTTCATGTCCGTCAAGCATCTAGACATCAATGGCAAACAATCAGCTTTAATTTCATGCAAAATATAAGGAAAAGAGTCATCAATTGACCGTAAACAGCTGTAGGCAACAAACAGAATCAATAGCCCTCAGCTTGAATCTTGGATTAAATGGAAGAAAGGAAAAATGAAAGCATATAAGCTACATTATCGCGTTTCCCACTGAAATAATGTATCAATAATCAGTATTATTTCAAATACTCATGAATAAATGGATTCTTATGAGTATTTCCTTTATGTATTTCCTTTTAGAAAACTCTTCCTCCCAAGGTCCAAAAGCAGTATAACCAGTTAATAATCAATGCAGTCAAGCCAGACACTATGGCTTCCCACATCCCTTCGAATACACGGCAATAGCACGATCTGGTGACATTTTATTTAATTGAAGGGATTATAGAGCTCTAATGCAGAGCATCAGTAAGTAAATAAAGTTTTGGATGGTCAAGTACCTGTCCTAGATTTTCCAACTTGCTCTGAATGACATCCCTGAAAATGTCAGCCAAGTTACTCACTGCTTTCTCAAATTGATATAGTAGTTTAGCTATAAATAGAATTGGAACTAAAAAGAAAAGTCATACAACTAAAAATCACATCTGTAAGAATGAGAGGAACATAAAGAAGTACCATATTATATCGTCCACTGTGTCGTTTGCCAGCAGATAATATATATTGACCGATGAAACCTGAAAAAGAAGCACCACTTCTCATCCGGAGCATAAATTTATACCAAAAGAAAAAAATACAGTTCAAACATCACAAATTCTGAAAATGCAGAGAGTGACAGCTCAATTTGTTGAAAAACATGTGAAGACTGCGAAAAATATTGGACCTTTGACTATGCAAACTATCAAACCATAGATTCTATGTGATCACTTAATTAAGCTTAATCATAAAATAGATTTCAGAATGTGTGAATCAGTTTTAAAGACACCATGACAAAACCAAAATATTCGTGTTAAAGCTTAAACCATTGAGATAACCAGAATTATCTTCCAACAATTTAAGTATATTTAACAACCAAAATCTGTAATCCAAAGTCCAAGGTATCTTGAAGTGATTAATGTTACAGGGCTGTCTTCTGCCTCGTAACCAACATCTTTTGAGTTAGTGTCTAAAGATACATGTACCAGATCTTCCCATATGAGCCAATAATGTTACCTGACCAATCCTATGAGCACGATCTTCCGCTTGAATGATGTCTCCCGGAGTCCACGATAACTCTGCGAATATAACTGTGCTCGCTGCTGTCAATGTCAAGCCAACACCTCCAGCTTTGATGGACAACTAGACATCCATAACTAAAAAGTAATGTCATGGAAAGCATAGCAAAACAACAATATAACACATTATAAATTAACATAAGCATTACCACTGCAGCCTTCACTGAATCTTTCTCCTGAAATTCCGTCACTAAAGCTTGCCTTGATGCTGCTGGCGTGCTGCCATCAATCCTTATGCATCCAACTTTTTTCTTCTGAAAATATGACCGTGAATAACGCATAAGTATTTATATAACATAAAAGATGGAAAGCAAGGGTCTTACCAGAAGAAACTTGTGTATTGAGTCAATCATAGGTTGATGATGCGCAAATATTAGAAACTTGCAGCCTGCCTGTGCAACTTATTAGGCGCAATGAGAATATACACATGAAAGCAACATAATGGAAATGACAAAAACCTGGAAAGCAATTATGTATAGAAACTAAACAAGCATCAATTAGATGACAAGGAGCTTGATTCGGAATACATTCTAAATGAACTTCTAGAAATGGAAGCCCATTTGGGAAATCTTTTCCATGTTCAGTTGTTAATATTAAATGAACCTTCTATACGTCACACCTCTAAAAGTCTATTTGCAAGAAGTGAGAATTGGCTTTCCAAAATGCATTTCCCTTACCTTTATCCTGGAGATTACTAAAAGTTGGCATTTTCAATCTTATCCTCATTGTTACTTGATTTACCAGTATACCCTCATCATATGCATACACATATATATATATTATGTATACAAGAAAGAGGTCAACTATGTTGGCACTTCTTAAACAACCTTATTGCAAAAAGAAAAAAACGCAGGAATGTCGATGATGAAATTAAAATTCAACAATCACAAACCTAGTTTCCACCTTCTCAACAGAACGGTAACTTATTAAAATACAAAATAGTAGAACACCCAAAATTAGTCTGATGGAATCCATCACGTAAAAGCACTCAATCCAAATATTATTCCATATCTAAAATGGGTATAATACTAGATAAATCTGTCTGTCCAGCAGGGACTAATATGTTCTCATGTCTACATCTAGGGCATGCATATAGTGTCTGCCGATACCAGACGCCAATTTAAAACTTTTGATGATAACTTGGTAACCTGTTGAGAATCATGTATTGGTTCACCAAATGATTGTAAATGATTCTCAACTCATTATTCTCAATAAAACGAATAACCATGTCATAAGCCTAAAGTCAGCTTCCAGAATAACTGCTATAAAATATAAGCAAAAGAATCTGTGCCACAGGCATAGACATCTCATAAACCTAGTCAGCTTCCTGAACAACTATGATAACTGTTAGTCTTAACGAAACTTTGGACAAGAAAACTTCGGTTCAGAACAATATGGTGATTTCCCCCCATGTTGAGAAGTGTTGATAATAGAAGATTAACTCAATCTAATTAATAGATGAGCTTCTTCATTCAAGTTTGACATCAAGCATTCTCAGCAAGAGATGAGAAAATATATGAGAAGACGACATTGAAAATATTATACCTCAATTATGGTCCCCAGATAGTCCAGAACAGCTGGAATCTTTGCTTCAGCAGAATCAGTATAAATCTGGAGCATATGGAATGAAATGAATTAAAAGATAACTGTGAATGGAATAAATATTTCCGCTAAAGCAAAGAAAAAAGTGGATCAGAATTAATCAATCAGGAAAATATGAATGTACAATATTATGCAAACTTGAATGGTTGATATCAATAAAATTTTGAAGAAGAGTTTTTCAGCTTGAACTTGCAATCAATTAGTTATAGTCATAGCTTATCAGAAAAGATCAAGAGTATGACATTGAACAAATCCAAAGTTCTAAACAAGACTCCAATTGAAAATCCACAGATTCTCCTCTGTAGAAAGAGAATACAAAACAAAACAAAAGAAACAGAAACAAAAAATCAGGCAAATTTGAATGATAAATATCAATTTCTGAAGAATTATTCAGCTTGAACTTGCAACGAAGTTACACTTACAGCTTTATAGAAAAGATAACAAATACGAGAATGAAAAAACTTAAAATTTTACACAGATTTTGAAAATCCACATATTTCCTCTGTAAAAGATAATTGAGAGCGATTAATCTACGTTCTAATGGCGGCCTCAATGCAGTTTCTCAACTTCATTTCCTGAATACAACAAATCAATCAGGCAAACTTGGCTGGTGGATATTAATGAGACTTGGAGAAGAATTATTCAGATTGCATTTGCAACCAAGAAGTTATAGTTGCAGATTAAGTTAAAAAAGGATCACAGATATGAGACTGAACAAACTTAAAAGTTCAAAACAAGATTTCACAAGAAAATTGACAGATTCTCTTGTGTACAAAGACAACAAAGAGTGGTTCATCTATGTTCAAGAGAACTCTCCATGTAGTTTCTCAAGTTCATTACAACTCCTAGAAAGAGAAGAAAAGAGAACAACAACAACAATATCATTTCTTTATTAGCTAAAAATATGAAAGGCTTTGTTGAGGTTCTCTCAATCATGCGGAACATCATAGGGACTTTACAAGTGGGAATACTATGATGTTAGTGTTAGGAATGAGATCAGTAAAAATCATTTAAGCTTTTGCTTGAGTTTAACAAATTTAGTGTTGTCAGCATAAGTTTTCGATATCAACAATACTGCTTGTTTTATATATATGAATAGGCGAAGGGGAACAGAGCAGAGGCCAGCTAGCATTAGGAGTTGCTTCGTGATTGAAGACAAGAGGGTGAAACACAAACGAGATCCAAAACTAGAAGATAAAGCCCATCATGTAACCCAGGTTTCCTTGTATGTTATGCGTGCACTCATTGTAGGTCTTACATGGAATTGCTTAGTTTATTTTAGTGTCTGATTATGCATTTTGACCAAAAAATTGCGAATGTTTTCTAAACGTTACGATACTATTTTCTGTCACTTGCAGAATGATTTTTCCTGCTCCTTGATCAATTAGTTTGCTTTTGAATGTTCTCAAGAACATAAGTCTCATCTAGGTTTGGTAGAACTTCAATAGGAACTTAAGTACGGTTCTCTCTTGTTTTAGACAAGATCATTTCAATTACGTGGTTTGTGTTTCAGGGAGTAGGAAGGAAACAAAGCTTATGCTTCTAAGGATGGTTAAGTGGTTTGGTGTTAATTATGGATGAGAGATTCAATTCTCAAGAGATTATCTTTGATGTAATTTCAAATTATAACAAATTACAATCCATGATATCTACAGTTAAAATTTACTGTATGCACAGTACAAAGAATGACCATTCCTGAAAAGCAAACTCATAATCTTTCATTTCCTCTTCTTGTTTGTTAGGCTCATAACAAGCAAACTAAAGATTCCTAATTTCTCTACCAGCAGGTATAATCCTACACTCCTCACCCTAAATAAGATGGAATCAGCAGGTATAAAACAAAAAACCGATATGTCCGTACCCCTCCAAATAGAAATGCTTTCCCTGTTAGATAAATGAATTTCATTGAATATGATATGTGCAAATTACATTCTAAAAAATTTCAGTTCGAAAATTAAATTTTGCATTAAATAAGCATATATAAAGCTACATGAAATTCTAATACCAAAATCGGAGTTATGGATGACACAAATATATAATATTTTTATACTACTTATATGCTGAAAGCTAGATCTGTTTATATAAAATATTAAAACTGTACAAACGACATTACACATATGAATACATTGAGGATTTTATACACAAACATGCCCGAAATTATTATACATTCAATAATACATTAAACAAAACTTACACTATATGATTTATGCAGAAGTTATACCATACATCTATGTTTGTGCCTGCTTTTGTGTTTGTATTCTAAGGTCTTATTGCCCATGGTTACAAGAGTGAAGACCATTAGATTTCCTCTGTATCTAGTATCACTTGACTAAACCCAACAAAAGAACGGGAAAAACATTCCATTCCAGACAAATTTCAAATATGTAGCCAAACAATGGGCCAAAAAGACTACTTCACATACCAAACAAGAACCTAATTGTTAATCTAGTTTTCGCTGCTTTTAAAATAGATGCTTTATAACATTGTTAAGACTGGATTGCCTAGAGCCATCATAATACTTTGAGATTCTATGAGTTTAATAGGTCAGCTTTCCCGGCTGACGTTTGCCAAAGCACGTAGCAAAGGTTGGTATCAAGGCAACCGGGCAGGGAAAAATATATTTCTCATATTTCTATCTCTAGATTAAATCAGCAGGTATATACAATTAGCAGAAATTATTCTTTACCTGATAAATAAAATTATAAAACTATTAACAATTGAACTTTTAAGACAGGAGAAACAGTTCAGCAAGTTCAAATTTAATATGAGGGGCATAAAATTGTCGTACCATTTAAAAGTAAGAAATCAAGAAACAAAAGAACTCATGTGAGCTTCTTTGGCAGGCCTACCTTATTGATAAGATTTTTCTCTGTGAACTTGAGTGACTCAGCTTCTTCTCTGGACTGGCATGATTTGATTTTTAATTTTACCACCTCCAACTGTAGGAAAAGAATCACTAGTAGGATTATTCCATTGATTTAAAGTATTTCAGAAACCAGTCCACATCTTTAAGAATACTGTACAGAGTAAGCATCTAAGAAATGTTATTCAAGATGAAGAGCTAGTCATTTTCTTGAAAAGTACATAGAGCAGGTTAAATGAAGATAAGTTACAGTCCAGATGGTTCAATAATAGAACAGAACATAGCAGGACGACAATGAACCATAACATCGTATTATAGAAGAAATGTTGTGCTCATCAAGAAACCCAAAAGCACATGAAATTCTCATCACCTCACAGAATAGTGCATTTATCTGTCTCATATCGTCCTGCCCCAGTTCCAAGAAAACCTGTTAAGTAAGAAGTAAAACAGAGCAAATGAGTAAGTTTAGTCACTCAGAGCTCCAACTATCCCAGGAGTTTATAACATAATTAAAAGAGGAATAGAGGAGTTATGCAACTTCAAGCAAGTTTAATACTCAAAACCACCATGTATTACAAGATAGAAGAGAATTTCATTGCTCACTCTCATATAGCAGCTGGTATACTAAGTTATGAGTGAAAGTTTTGAATCTTTTGACTCAACTGAACAACCAAACTTTCGTTTGGGATACTGCAGTTGGCTTCAAGACTGGAGTTCTAGATTCAAGGATTTGAGATCTTGGATTTAGAAGCAATAAGTTTATCAATCAATTGACAGAACAACGAATGAAAATACCAAGCACTGATGGATGAAGAAAAGGGAAAATACTGAAGAGGAATTCAAGTGAACTACAAAGATTTTCAGATATCAACTGAAATGTACAAGACCTATATAACACAAACTATCAATTTAGTGGACAAAGGTTTGGGACCAATAAAAGATAAACAATCCAGTTAAAGCAATGCATTCGAGATGATAGATTCTTTTTTCTTTTTACATCCTTCAAAGTAAAGGCCAAAACATTTAATTGTGGTATTATAGAAATCATGGATGGAAAAA
>NW_011629754.1:0-10761 GCF_000512975.1 Sesamum indicum
CACATTTCATTCGTTTTCACTTTTACTCCCTCCAGAATGATAAATTATAATCCAAACAGGGCTTCATCAAATTCGAATTAATCATATAATAAGTATAATACATTTATCATATAATTAATATATAGTTTAAAAAATTTGATCAATCACATGATAAGTATACCATATTTACCGTACAATTGATTTTATTCTATCAAACTTAGTTTGACTGAATTTTTTTTCCTAATTTAGATAGAGATCGGTCAAATTTAAATTAATTATATAATAAGTGTAATATAAATATCATGTGATTAATGTATAATTCAATAAAATTAACCAATCACATAATAAATATATCGCACTTACTATACGAATAATAGCTAATTTGAGTGGGAATTTTGAGTCGTCTACTTGATTAAGATCTATTTGCATCTCAAATTTGCTGGTGAAGATCAAACTTCACAGCTCAGCAAACTTTATTAAAAAGGACATTCATGTCACACTGCTCCCTTCAATTCCCATTAATTTTTTCACACCCATGTCACTATTTTCCCTTTGTGTGATAACAACACTTGTCACTCATCCAATGTTTCTCTAAATTTTTAATTTTACTTATTTATTTATTTTTTCGTTGGGTTCGCTACTAGTAAAAAAATTTATTTTTTTAATTTTAAAAAATAAATAAAAATAAATTACATTGATACCCTTGAGACTAGACTTACTACATAAAAATTCTTTATCATTTCTGAAACTACAGCTACACCCCATACAAGGATGATGGTGTAATGTACTTAAGGGAGTCGTTGTGGATAATTTTGTCACTTAATAGGGGTTTAATTATAATTACAGTTACAACCTCACAAAATATATCTATAATTTTGCGGAGAGTAGAAGGTGTCAGTATATCTGCACCTAACCTCGTTGAGGTGTAAACATTATTTGCCCCAAAAAATAATTATGCATATTCCAATTTTTTAATAATTTATTTAAATGAGATTTTGATATATT
This sequence comes from Sesamum indicum, assembly GCF_000512975.1. Lineage (NCBI taxonomy): Eukaryota > Viridiplantae > Streptophyta > Magnoliopsida > Lamiales > Pedaliaceae > Sesamum > Sesamum indicum. The sequence goes on from NW_011629754.1 coordinate 985, forward strand.
TTAATTCAATATCTACTTACGGGGGATTAGATAGATTATTTATTTGAAAATTAATTTGTAAATGTGTGACGAGATCTTAGTTAATTTATATTTGAACCATGTTTGTTTGAAGTAAATCAATCGGAGAACAAGTGTATCACACGATTCATCATTTTTCCTAAATTATACACCAATCGCACGACGAATGTATTATAATTTTTATGTAATTAATTTAGTTCTGATCAAATTCGATTTGAATCATAATTTCCCTGATATCTAATTTATGCAATAAATTGAGATTTATGTAGTTATTTATTGGTACAACTTGTTGAAGATTGAATTGGGTTGTAAATAATGACATTTTTGTCATTTTCTCAAACCTACTATCGCCCCCGTGAAAATTCTATATTTGACTTTGTGGTCCTTCATTTGTGGATTATTACACGTTTGGCCACTTAACAAAAGTTAAAATGGAGATTATTGGAGTTCTAAGTTAGAATCAAGCATTAATGTCACTTTTTTAAGGTAGTGTACCCATTTTTTCATGATGACTAAAGGTGATATTTGCCCATACCAACTGCGGTCCATCATCATAGAATTAGACAAACGTGTGGTGGTTTTATTACACCTCAACTACACGAAAATTAATGAATATTAATCAAGAATACTTTAATTTTATGTAATAAAAGGACAAGAAAAATGGACTCCATCTCTTGATTGGCTTACGCTAACTCCTAAATTGAACCTAACCAACTATTTATTTCTTATTAAGATCCATATTTAACTTAGGTACTTGCTAACCCAACTATTTTAGTTATCAAAATATATTTTATTACATATTTTGACATTGACATTTATCTAAAGATCATATTGATTCACTTGCACAACAAATGCAATTCAACCATCCATTTTGATCATTTCAGACTTCCACGATGTTAATTATTTATCAAAGATTTTTGCTGGATTTACTTACATGATGCTGTTTAGATACAAATATATGAATTAAATCGAATCATAGTTTAATGTTAATTGCAACCTAATATACATCCGACTTGAAAAATTTTAACAAATTACATTTGATTGATTTTTGAATAAATTATATGACAAATGCAATATGATTTATATAGAATTTAAGAAAAGTGACCAATTTTATGACAATCCAAACTATTTGGAATTAAAATTCTATTGAATTCCTAATCTGACCGTATTTCAATACGGGTCGAGTTAGACTCGATTGATGAAGAAACTAGTGATCCATCTAGAAGTAGAACTTCCCAAAATACACACTCTCCCCCATGATTAGTGACAAAAATCTAGTCTTTATGCAATGTTTATCAATGTCCGAGAACGTAGATGAACACCCTGGTGAAGAGGGCAACTTCCACGTGTCGCGGCGCCATTGGCCGAGCCCAACTGTACATGGTATCCCAAGAAGACGCTAAACCCCCTCGCCTCGTGAGAATGATTAAATACGAACGGCAAATGCGCGGGCCAGCAGTTACTACTACTCTTCACTCCCATCCCACCATACTTTCTTCTCTCTCCTCCTCTCTCTCTCTAAAAATACACAGACACACACACACACAGTTCTTTTCTCTATCAACCCCTTTTTAATTTTCTTCAACCTTCGTCACATGTTGTTCACTTATAGCAGTACGTTGTCATTTACTCCCAATTGTTAGCGCTTTCATTCATACAGCGAAGAAATGGGGTTCAAGTAGAGAGAAAGGATGCGAGAAATTCTAGCTCCAGCTCTTTAACTTTGTTTTGTACTAGGTTTTGTGTCTATAGCTAGACGATGATGATCGTGCTGCTCTCTTTTTTCATAACTGTATGATATATCATGTATGTCACATGCTATTCATTGTTTGTTTTGCCTTGTTTTAGGTGATCATTTTTGGCCGGAAAATGGGGAAGAAAGGCGGCGGAGGCGGCTGGTTTTCGTCGGTGAAGAAGGTCTTCAAGCAATCTCCAAACAAGGAATTGCAGCATGAAAAAAAGGTTTGTTCTTTAGTTAGTATTCCTTGGTCACCTTTGAGTTTCTGTTCTAGGACAAAATTAAAGTAGTGAAATGTGAGTAGAATGTAGGAAGGAAAGCATTTTGTCAGGCTGTGATAATACCATGTTTGATTTGCACTTTTTCTTGAATTTCTGGGATAATTTAGAGGCCCAGATGATATAAGATCATTTCTTGATCAATGGCCTGGATTTGCATTCAGCAGTTGAGATTCTTGTTTCTTACAGTCCCATAATCATTGTTAATTAAGTGCCATTTTCTTTAACAATTTCTGACCATTGTTTTGTCCTATGCACTTCCCTTCATGACTGCATCGTCCAGCAGTAACAATGTCTGATCAAGCTGATCTATTTATGTATATATATACATCATCATCATCATCTGTTCATATACTCATAGCAAAAACTGGTGACTGATGGCTTTTCCATCATGAAACCACATTAAATACCTCAGATTTCAGATCATGTATGTATGTATGTATGTGTGTGTATGGTCCCCTATCAATAATGCCAAAACAAACAGCAGTTCTCATGTCATATTGCTTTCTTTACAACATGCCCATCACATCAAACTTCAAACCACATTCATCATCATGTGCTCCTCTTTGTTCAATCCCCATCCTTGCAACTCAGTTGCTGACTTTTTGCACGGCCCAGATAGATTAGGCCCCAGGAATTTTACTCTTGGAATTAACTTTGTGCATTACGCTTTAATCTTTCGTTTGATTTTGCACATTAAAAAAGCTGTTGATCTCGGACGATTCTTGCTTGTCATTGATGAGATCTTCTCAGAAGGAAACTGTCGAAAAATGGCATTATGAAGCACCGGAGGTCGTGTCCCTTGAGCATTTCCCGGCGGAGAGTTCTCCAGATGTGACGAATGGGGAGAGCATTCGTTCGTCTCCAGTGGCAGAGGATCAGAATCATGCTATGGCCGTGGCTGTGGCGACTGCAGCTGCGGCTGAGGCGGCTGTGGCAGCTGCTCAGGCTGCTGCTAAGGTGGTTAGATTAGCTGGATACGGGCGCCAGTCTAAGGAAGAAAGGGCTGCAACTCTGATACAATCTTATTACAGAGGATATCTGGTAAAAGAGTAGTCCTTTTTAACACAAACATTTGATATTTAAGGCCAAGTCCTGATCATATGACTCGACGTTGTAGGCTAGACGGGCTTTACGTGCTTTGAAGGGCTTGGTGAGGCTGCAGGCTCTTGTAAGGGGCCACAACGTGCGAAAACAGGCGCAGATGACAATGCGGTGCATGCAAGCGCTTGTACGCGTGCAGGCTAGGGTTCGTGCACGTAGGCTTCAAATTGCCCACGACAAGGCACGGGGAAAGTTGGAGGATGAGCAGAAAAGATTCAGACATGACGAAGAAGTTCAGAGGATGAGGAGTCGAACGAAGAAGCTTGAGAGTTGTGAGGAGTGGGATAGGAGGAACCAGAGTATGAGTAAAATCAGGGACAGTCCTGCAAGAAGATTACATGATTCGGAGATGAAGAGGGACAGAGCTCTTGCCTATGCTTCAGCCTATCAGGTTTTCTTTTGAAACTTTGATGCAATGTTTCTATTTCTGTGATGAAACCCAGACGAGGTTGTTAGATTTACAGTGTGATTGATGATGAGCAGCAACAGCAAATGATGCATTCTGATATGAATGATGAAAATGTGGAGTTGTATGACGAGGGGACGGACAAGTCAAAGTGGGGATGGAACTGGCTCGAGCGGTGGATGGCGGCTCAGCCCTACCATCCACGGCCCGTGGTGGCGCGTGAGAACACCACCACCGATAACATGTCCGAGAAAACAGTTGAAATGGATTTGATCATGCCATTGGGGTCGGAGAATGTTAACATGGGCCGACTCAGCGGAGACTACATCGAATCAAGCCCATATACATCTCGACAGCCACGACGATCGGGCCTGGATGACGCCCCTAGCTACATGGCCCCAACTCAGTCTGCAAAAGCAAAAGTCCGAATTCAAGGCCCAGTCAAGCAACGGAGCCCACCAGGAGCCCAATGGAACTCATCGACAAAGAGGGGTAGTGTTATTGGGTTGGGCTACGAGTCGTCGAGCTCAGGTGGAGGTACAACAACATATCTGGCCCAAAGAAGCCCAAACCCAAAAGAAAACAATCGTGGGCCTGGGAAATGGATGCGTAGCCCGGAATCAAGCAGTGAGGATCGGGCCGTGGCTTGGAGACATAATTTTGGGTGAATTTTTCTTTTTTCCCATGAAATTGTGTGGTTAAGTGTATTGTGTGTTAATACTTTGTCTATTTAATAGTTTTGTGTGATAAATAATAATGTTGTGAACATATTTAAAGGATGGGTATCTGTTGTGTTGTTATTATGTTTGTTAAATTTGCATCGTCTTTTCTTATTTTGGAAGAATTTTCAGCTGCAAATTAAATTATTGTAAAAATCTCTTATTTGTTTCGAGCTAAGTTAATCTCATTAATTTCTATATATGCAAGATTAGTTAAAATTATCATTTTTACTAGAGAGACACCTTTCTTTTTTTCTTTTTTTTAAAAAAAATTCATGTTCATTTTCCTTTATTTCATCGACTTTTCTAATACTCGACTCATTATAACATGTATATTATGATTCAAAATTATTTGGATTAAAAAATATTGGACGATTCTTGAAATTTATATACACAATTGTAAAGATTTATATATATAATTGAAAATACTACCCATATAGATTGTTCACGCAATAATGTGTGTGGAGGGTATATTTTCATCATTATAATAATTTTTTAATTGTAAAATATTTATTTAATTTATAATAAGTCAATCGGATGTAAAGACAAATTTTTATTCAATTTTTTATTTGATATCAATAAATTTAATAAATTTTTAATTAATGAATAGATTTATTTGTTGGACGGAAACAAACAATAGGGATACTATATTAAACTTTTTAAATTATAGAAAGTTTTTAGGGAAGGACAGTATATCTCTTATGGAATATGATTGCAAGGGATACAATTAATTTTTACCATATTTTGGTCCATCTTTTAAAAATAAAATAAATTAAATTTGAAAACTTGCCAAACTAAAACACAAGAAAGTCGTTTTTTGACCCATAAATTACGAGGAATTTTAGGACAAATGGGGTGGTAACGCAATCGCATTCGTAGGCATAGGATCATGTAATCATATGGCAAAATATCAATGTGGCTCAGTCGTTGTGTCTGTGGAGCACCGTGTTCCCGCCCACATATTGGCCATCCAATAAGTGACACGTGTCTGACCTCAGTCTTCAGCCACCTGTCGATCGCCATCACTGCCAGTTTCACGAACTATGTCTGACTATGTAAACCCACCACCGGACCCACTGATTTCTCTTTTTTCGCGCTTTCACCGGATCCTATACATTGTGCCTTCAAGTTTTCGTTTCTTCTTTTTTGGCCTCTGTTGCAAATCATCACTGATTCTTTGCTTCTGCAGTCGGCTCTTTCTCTCTCTCTCTACTCTCTCTCATGGAGACTCTGCAGATCATCCCGTCAAGAACTGTTGGCCCCGGATTGAGAGAAAACAGCGTTTCCAGTTCTTTTAGTAGTGTTAGGCAAGTGGGATTTGCTTCGTTGTTGTTTAGGAACAGAAAGGTTCAATCTTTTTGTATTAGAGCAAGATCATTCACTGAGGATAGAAATGAGGAGGATCTTATCAGTAGAAGTAGTAATAGTGCTCAAAATGAGGAACGAGACGAGCTTCTTTTATTGGGAACCGAGAGAGATAGTTCTGGCTCCGTTGTTGGGTTTCAGTTGATTCCGCACTCTGGTAATAGAGATAATGAATAGTTTCAATCCATTTTCATGTTTTTCTGTTTATTTTTTGCAACCTTTTGCCTTCTTGTGCTTGATGGTTGTTTTGTGCATGTGATTTTGTTCTAGAATAGAACATCTATTATTATTTGTGTGGTACATTCATGATGTGAATTAGGTGCTTCTTGATTGTCGAAGATAAGTGAAACAGAGGTGTTTGGTTATAAGGTTCTTTCATTCAGTTCTCGTTTCTTGTTTGTCTTTCTGATATTGACAATCTCTCTCCGTCTCTCGCCCTCGGCTCTCTTGTGGGGTGAACTTATGGATGTATTTTTAGAGACTAGAATACCTTCTCTTTTGGGAATTACAGACTAGATGTTATCGCTATTTCTTTATTGTGATTTTTGTATTTTAGGACTATCGGCTTTGTAGGTGTATATAAGATTAGTGGAAGTGATGAGCAGGAAAAGAAAACTCCTCTTTGACAGACGGCGGCTCGTTTCCTGAGTGTAATAGTTTGGTTCTTAAGTTTGGGAAAGGAAAAGAAAAATGGGACTTGGGATTATTCAAAATGTTATGAATTGAATATGTGAACAAATTTTTTATGTTGATTTAGCTGTGTGGTGGACTTTTTGTTTCTCTAACAAACATGTGTATTGAGGTCATTTGCATGAGTTTTTTTTCCACGGAATAGTGAGGCAAGTTCTAAGTACAAGTTTATCTAATGTCAGCAATCAGCCATGAGAAAATCCTGGAAACTCGAGAAATTGTAACTAATTCAGTGGATGAGCTGGCTGAAAACGTTGAAACAAGTGATCAAGCTTCAACCAGGACAACCTACAATGTCATTTTTGTAACTGCTGAAGCAGCTCCATATTCAAAGACCGGAGGCTTGGGAGATGTTTGTGGCTCTTTACCTATAGCAATGGCGGCACGGGGGCATCGTGTAATGGTTGTCTGTCCAAGATATTTGAATGGAAGTCCATCAGATAAAGCATATGCCAATGCTGTTGAACTGGAACAACGGAGCCAGATCTATTGTTTTGGTGGTGTGCAGGAGGTCGGATTCTTTCATGAATTCAGGGCTGGAGTTGATTGGGTAAAACCATTGACATCTCAGTGCTGTTACCCGGAAGAAGACGGCCATTCTCCATCCTCCCTACCCCAATACAAAAAGAAAAAGAAAAAATAAACACTCATAGAAAGAAAAAAAAGAAGAAGTATCGGTTGTTATCTTTCCTGAAATTGTTCACCGTGGGATAAGGATTGCCTTCTGAAAATTGAAAGAAAAAATTATCCATCCGTTAGTTATCTTCCTTAATTGTTTTATTTGTTATCATTGTAACATTTGTTCTATTTTTCAGGTCTTTATTGACCACCTTTCATACCAGCGACTGGGAACTCCATATGGCGATACTTTTGGTGCTTTTGGTGATAATCAGGTAAATGATTGGTTCTCTTCGATGGAGAAACTAACTGATTGTTTGACAACAACGGCATATTGTTGATATTTTGTTCTCTTTTTGGCCAAACAGTTCCGGTTCACTTTGCTTTGCCATGCTGCTTGTGAAGCTCCTTTAGTGCTGCCACTAGGAGGATTTAATTATGGAGAAAAGTGCCTCTTTTTGGCAAATGATTGGCATGCTGGCCTAGTTCCTGTGTATGTGACTAATATTTGCTTTCATTTTCTGGATGATTCCTGCTTAAAGTCTCTCACCATAGGCAATTACTAGTTAGTGATATGTTGTTGCAGTGAGAAAGCTCATTGCATACGATCCTTCATGTGCTGGGGTAATTAAACTTCTTGAAAAGAATTTAAATGTATTAACGCATGATCTATAAGCATATCTGGACGTAAGGTTGATTTTATAGTTTTCTTTTCTTTCTTCTCACGGAGCACGGGACTCATGAATTCATTCTCTGTTTTCCACTTCATGATGAAAAAAGGGATTCAGGTTTCAACAACTGTCATGTTGGTTAATATTGCTTTATTAGCAGTCATCTACTTTTTGCCATGTCGATAAAGCTGGATGTGAGTACTGATATTCATCTGTCCATAATTTCAGACTCTTAGCAGCCAAGTATCGTCCATGTGGTGTATACAAGGATGCTCGGAGTATCATTGTAATACATAACATAGCCCATCAAGTAAGATCCTTTTTCTTTCTCTGAATCTACCGGCTGTAATTGTCTTGAGTAAGATACAATTTTAATAGCAATTCTCATATCTCTTACAGAGGGAAGGGGAAGGACTCTCTTAAATTATGACTTTTTATGCACCCTATAGAAACTCTAGTACCTTTTATCAATTGAAGGTATCGGAATACAATAATACACTTGTGTAGTATGGTTCAAAGTTCAAACTAGCGACAATTTCTTCTGTAACTTCTGAAAATGTAGTCAAATTAACTTTGGTTATCCATAGGATGTTGTAATGATGCATAACGAGAATACGTGCTTAATTTCTAATAATGAATAGCAATGATGCATGATTCATTTCGTCAACAGGGAGTAGAGCCCGCAGCTACATATAGGAATCTGGGAGTGCCTGGTGGGTGGTATAAGGCGCTGGAATGGGTGTTTCCCCCCTGGGCAAGGACACATGCTCTAGACCCTGGTGAAGCCGTCAATGTTTTGAAAGCTGCAATTGTCACATCGGACAGGATAGTGACGGTTAGCCAGGTAAATTTCAATACAAGAAGTGTGATGCTGAGTATTCTTATGTTATGAAAGATAAGGAGTTACGGGGTTATAGACAACCAGCACTCAGTTTTCAGATGTTGCAAGAAACCTTTGAGAATTGTCAATACTTGGACCTGGGCTGCACATATAAACCCCAAACAACTCATCATACTCCTGTTCCTCTCGATTTTTGTTATAGGGTTACTCCTGGGAAATAACAACGCCTGAGGGTGGATATGGGTTACATGAGCTCTTGAGCAGTCGTAGTACAGTTTTAACTGGTAAGTTTTCTTGTTTGGTGTCTGGATTTGTATTCATTTATGTTCTAGATACATAATTCTCCACATAAAGAACACATAACTTGGTCAGACTCCCAGATCCGTTTTTCTCAATTCTCTATTTCGCTTCTTTTTCCATTATTAACTGGTCCAATGCATGTTGATTTTGCTCAAAGATAACATGTACTCATGCAGGAATCACAAACGGAATTGATTGCAATGAGTGGAATCCATCTAGAGATGAGCATATTGCTTCTCAGTACTCTGTTCATGACCTCTCAGGAAAGGTGGGTTTCTCCAAAGTAACTTATTACTATCAATTTTGCTTTCAGAAATGCTTTTTAGCTTATTGATAAACACCATATCCCAAAAAATTGACTTACATATACTCATGATTCAGCGTTTCCTGAGGTACTGCCATTGGTTGTTACTGTTACTATTCTCTAAATCTTGCTTCCTGTCATTGCAGCTTGAATGCAAGATTTCACTGCAAAAAGAACTCGGCCTTCCCGTTCGATCTGATTGTCCTCTGGTAAGAACTAAGAACATAATCATGCTATTCTTTGATTAGATAATTGGAGTACTTTTCTGCTGATGAAGGATTCTAAAAGTCAACTTTCCATAGATTGGGTTTATTGGGAGACTCGACTACCAGAAAGGCATTGACATTCTTCTTTCAGCTGTCCCAGATCTAATGCATGAAGATATCCAACTTGTGAGTTGCCTTTTCGCCAATGTTTCGTAGACGTGTGTGATGTTTTAAGAGTTAGTTCTGTGATCTGTTCAAGTTGCAGATATTATTTCTTCGTTTCCTCTTTCTCTTCAAATAGCAAACTTGGTTAATTCATCCAATTGTAATGAGAAACATGTGCAATTCCATTTAAGTTTTAATCCCTCAAAGCAAGTTTCTTCTGTCTTTCAGGTAATGCTTGGGTCAGGAGAGAAACAATATGAAGACTGGATGAGACATTTAGAGGGCATTTACAAAGACAAGTTCCGGGGTTGGGTTGGGTTCAATGTTCCGATTTCTCATAGGATTACGGCAGGG
>NW_011629755.1:0-10016 GCF_000512975.1 Sesamum indicum
CCTTTGTTACTCTGATTTTTACTTCCAAATCTGCGAATCCACGGATTATCATTCAATGATTCCGCTGTGCATAATTTCACAAATCTTTTAATATTCTTTTTGTATCGAAATTCAACCCTCCGTTCTATCCTTTTTTAAATAACTAGACATGCTGAGCTTCGAAGGTATATATCTAATTTATCAATTAATTCATAAGACTTCATTTTATCAAACCCCTCCTATCATTTTAAATTCAGTTCTCTATAGCATCACTGAATTAAATTATTATGAAAAGCTCATTTTTCTTTTTAATAACTATAATATTTCTCCAATATGATTTTTTAACACTTTTTAAATATAATCTCTGATATTTCAATAAATTTTCTATGAATTTCTCTCTATTATAGAATTTAATTAGACACCAATACATATAATTAAGTATTTGGTAAATAGGCTTGATGCAATTGAGTCAATTAATTATAATACTGATAAAATCTAACAAATCACGTAATGTAATTAATAAAGTGTAATATTCTTAAGTCATGTGTGATATATAATTAATTATTAATTTAAAAATGACCAAATTCATAAAATATTTCAGTTAAACATTAAATCGGACAATATAAATTATATTTAGTAAATGAATTAATTAAATAATATAATTATATAAATTCAAAATTTTCCGTACCTGTTCCACACATCTGTGTATGTATAAATGTGTGAGTGTGTGTTTATGTTTTGTGTGTTTAAGTTTGTGTTTTAATATCTGTGTGTGTATTTGTAGTAGAAAGAGGAGGTGAGGCGGTGGGAAGTGGCTGCACATGCCATTTTTCACTTCTTATTTACTATTATTATTATTAACTTTTTAGTTTTATTTAAACTTTTAATAATTCCTATTACGTCCCTTAATTTTTTGAATTTATATAATTTGCTCCAAATATTATAATGAGCTCCAATTTACTCCACTCAAATTTTATTATATTTCAATTTAATCCTATAATTTGTTTGTAATTAAATTTAAATTTTGTAATAATTATCAATTAGTCTACCAATTATATATAAAGTCCTATGGACGTGACATAAAATCAGCCGCCTTGATAAGTAACTGAATCTTTGACATCAATGAAATGGGTCTTGCATTGATTTGCTTCAAGAGTTCCCATGTTTGAAAGAAGTGCACGACTGCTGCAGTAACCTCAGCTCCTACAACTAGCCATGCCACCTTGAAGAAACCTGTTATAATCCAACGGTCCCTAGAGCCTGTTCAGACTTTTAAATGGGCCTATCATTTTAGGTTACAATGTTTCTATCATTTTAGGGTCGCATACGAGTTTCCTTATAATCTTTGCTTCTTTATAAAATTTGGAAGATTGCTTGGAGTTGATGGGCCTTATTTTTGATGCACTTATAATAGATTCTATGTTTAATGCAACTTACATTCCCCAAAAAAGAAGAATTTATCGCATTCTCATAATACCAAAGTTTTTCTTAGCAAATTCTCCGAAAAAGCCTTTTACAGTTCTATATTTGCACACTTTTAGATGGTTTGTTGTATTTTACAAGTGGTTTCATAGTTGTAGTATTTATCTTGAAAAAATAAGATCACACCTACAATTTACATCAAATTCTCATAAAGAATTCAAATTATTTATTCTTCACCTAAATAATTAATAGATAAATTACAATGAGCTCCGAGAATATTTAGCATAATGACAAATCCTTGTTTATTGTTTAGACAACAATTAATATTCCATTGATGTTTGATGATTATGTAATCTTTGGATGAAGTTTGAAATTGTCAATTTTTGACCTTGGTTATATTTTTTTAAAAAATAAAAATAAAAATGGTAAAGGAAAAGGCTAACGTGATGGTTAAAACAAAATTGTCCACTCAGTCCCTAAAAGTTTCAGAAAATTTTGAAAAATAAATAAAATTATAATGCATCAAAAGGGTATTTTGATCAGTTCACTACAAAAATATGAATGCAAGCCTATAAGAGACTAATAAATTGGGTTAGTTATTGGACAACCATTGAAATCAGGGGTATTGATAATTTTTTAAGTCATGAAAAGATATTCATAATTATATCAAATCTTAGAAGAGGTGGTTCTAATTTATTCTAATTAAAAATGATAATTATGTAGATTCATCGTAAATATGTTTCGATGCAATTAATTCATCATAGTATATATATAGCTAGAACAAAATTTTGTATCTGCAAAAATAATTACAAGACAAGAATAAATATGGACAATTGAATTTTATTGATTTAAAAATAAACAGTAGATACAATCTCTAATTTGAAGATAATCCCCTGATTCTTCACCCCGAATGTTGATTCAAAGGCTTGAATCTTGTTCTTGAATGTGGATGCATATCTCCTTCAGATTTAATGAGCAAACTATGTGTCACCTTGAAAATTTTGATGAAAAGGAAGACGTAGAACTTTTACAGTTGCGGTGCTTCATTGTGCAGGGAGTTTTGGATTTTTAAGTCCTTTCAGATTTGGCTTGTTGTATGGAGTGACTTGTGTAGAATGTGTATGTCCTCCCTTGACTTGAATGGTAGAGGCCCTTATTATAGGTATGAGTAGGGCTACAATCGCTTGGGCTTACGTCTATTAGGGTTGATTACCATAGGCTTGGACTTGGATCAGTTGTTTGACTATTGGGCTAGATCACCATAGGCTTGGAACTGGATCAATTATTTGACATATTTTTGGCCCAATTTAGCTAATCCAAATTTAGAAAGAAAAAAAAGAAGCTTGTAATTATCTTGAATCGATCCATTACGATACAATCCATAAAGCCAAAATTTTGTATAGACACTTACGTCAATTTGTATTGAACATATTTAAAGCCTAAATTTGTAATGGACTTTGCTTGGGAATCCAATTATAAATAATTTATTATGAACTTTTAATTGGTAACTCATTTCAATTTTTTTTATGTCAACATATACCCCCACTTTAAGGCTCAACAAAGAACATGCTAATTATTATTGGAGACGGGACTTGAAGTATTTATTTTTTCTCACTTCATTCGCTTTTTTCTTTTTTTTTTTTTGTATATATGTTTTAGATGTGAACCACCTCATTGCATTAGAGACTTGTTGGAATGGAGCATCAAGCTTCAAATTTGGTAAGAATCTTTAAGAAAATAAAATTGCTTAGATTGTTATAGAGTTTTCCATCAACACTTCTATTTTCCTATTCATGATCTCAGAAATGATGGCAAATTTTTTCATACTCAATTATAAACAATAGTTATAAAAGAGTAGCACCAGGTATGACTTTTCTTCAAGTAGACGACACGAGAACAATTTTGAGATTCTCTTTTTGTTTCTCTTGGGCGTTTCGCGTTATTTGTTTTCCTGTACTCCTTTTTTGCGATGAATACCTGAACAAGCTTGTCTACTTTCTCATACAAGTTTTGTGGATGCTTTTTTGCTCCACCATGTGTTTGGAAATTCGTCAACAAGAAGTCATTACAAAAAACACAGGATTTGTCCGTTCCAATACACACGGCTTTTGTTACATATTTGTAACGGAAGGTGCTATGACGTCATATAGGGGCTAATAACAATTTCAGTTATTTGTGACAGCCAAAATTGTTAGAAAATAAATATATCCCTAAAGTCGTTACACTTAGTAACAACTTTTGAAATTTTTTTTGAAGTTAGAGACGACCAACATTTCTTATAATTCTAGCCACTATTAAGGTTGTATCTAAAGTCGATACAAATTTATAAACATGAAAGACCCTTGCAAAAATTGATAATTATTTTTGGTCGTTACTATTTTCATATGGTTTTTGGCACAGCCGGTTAAATTGTAACGATGCTTGGGAAAAATGTGCAGCCATTGCAAGGATCGTGTAAAAACTCATGAGAAATTCTATGTTGAATTGTCTTACAAAGACCGTGCAAATATGGATGGTTTCTTCTACCCGCTTGTATTACAAAGACCGTTACAAAAGACGGTGCAAAATAGCTTATATATATATGTGTGAATTCATTTCATTTGTTCTAGTCTCTTTGATTTTCATGCATATAAACTTGATCAAGTACAATTACTTAATTTTTGAACTGAAAACTACTCATCTTGAGTTGGTTGACTAGGTAAAAACGACTTTAACCATTTTTGTTAATTGAATTGTAGTTTAATTATTCTAGTTTTATTATTTTTTTGATCTTATATATTATGTATTCTTAGTGTAATATAATATTTATAAATTTATAGGTCAAAATATAATTATATGTATGTGTGTGAATATGTAGTGGTATATCATCATGTTACGACAGTTTATGAGATGGATGTATGATAAGAACCTCCTAGGAGGACAGGTCTTACACTAAAGTTTGAAGATGGGATTAAGGCTTTCAAAGAAGAGACCAAGTGTCAGCTTGACATATGGATGGAGACAAAATTAGGTGCTCCTTTCGGAAGTGCAAAACAAAAAGATTAGAACATTTGACAATGTTAGTTATCACTTATGTATGCTAGAATTTATGCCAGAATATTATAATTGGTGTTCGTGTGGAGAAGAGAGGGTGTAGGAGTACTTCGATGTTGTGATTGCCCCTCCAGTGCAGGAGGAGCAAACCCCAGCTGCTCAGGAGGAGTAATTATTCCCACTGGGGTGATGAACAACAGATGGATTGGGCTCAGAGGATGAATTTTTTTGTAGTGAGGTCGGATTTTTTTTCTTCTTACCACGATGGTGTGTCTGATGATGATACTAGGTACTGCCCTACTGGTGCTGATCCTAGTTCATCTAGCCCCTATGATTATCTGTCAGTGTTTGCAGACCGTTATTTTACAATGTAGACACGCCGTTGACCAGCCCTTGTAGAGAGGTTATACCTAATTTCAGTTGGCGTTGGTTTGTTGGTTTGGTGGCTATCAAGGCGAACGACCATATTTTTGCGCGACATATGATCGAATATCCCAGTGAGCTAATAATGTATTACACCTCGGTGACTCCTTGCCGAGAGATTACTATAGTACAAATACATTGATAAAAGATTTAGTTTACCCGTTGAAAAGATTAATTCATGTAAAAATGATTGCATGTTGTATTGAAAGGACAACATCATTTGGGTATTGCAAGTTTTGTGGAAATGCTAGGTACAAGCATTTGCAGGAGCGAAACCCGCCCAAGAAGTCCTTGTATGTTGTTCTTATGTACCTAACGCTTACTCTTCATATGCAACAGTTGTATGATTCAAGAGCAACTGTGGAGAACATGATGTGGCATGCAACATATCAGATGGAGGAGTGTTCCATGTGTCATCCTTTCAATGAAAAGGTTTGGAAGCATTTTGACTGGACGTATTCCAATTTTGCAGAAGAGCCACGTAATGTTCAACTGGGCCTTTGCATAGATGGGTTTATATCGCACAGGCAGTACAATCGTATTTATTCATGTCGGCCACATTATACTTACACTGTACAATCTGCCCCCGGGTATGTGCATTAGTTCTGAGTACATATTTCTTATGATGCTGATCCCTAACCCTTCTACTCTGAAGCATCTGATCGATGTGTACTTGAAACTATTGATCGAAGAGCTATTGCAATTGTGGCATGTGGGTGTCTAAATGTACGACAATGCCACAAACAAGGCATTCATTATGCAAACGGCGTTGGTGTGGACTGTAAATGAGCTACCTTCTTATGCGATGGCATCTGGATAGAGTACTGGCGATATTATAGGTGTCTAATTTGTATGGATGATACACGGGCATTCCATCTACGGTACGATAGGAAGGCGTGCTACTTTGACTGAAGAACCATCGCTACCGAAGGACCAAGAAAGACTTTACAAAGAATCATGTGGAATATAAGGTTGCACGTCCAAGACTGATAGGAGAGTAAATCAGCAATTGGGTTGCAGACATCAATCATGCAGTTGAACAACTATTAACACTCCCTTCCTGCTATGGTAGCGACAACAAGTACACGAAGAAAAACATCTTATGGGATCTTCCGTACTAGGCAACGCATCTAATCCGACACAACCTTGATGTCATGCACATTAAAAAAATATATTTGATAATATATTTAACACGTGATGGACATAAAGCGAAAGACGAAGGACTTGAAGATCATATGTAATTGGCAGAGCTTGAGTTGGATCAACGGAGACCGAACGCCAAGCCTAAAGCCATTTAAACTCTTATGAAGGAGCAAAAGCGAAGGATATGTGAATTAATTCATGGTCTTAAGTTTCTCGACAGGTACGTATATAACATGCCCCCTGCGTCGACATGACAGAGTTGAGGATGATGGCATGAAGAACCACGATTGTCACGTATTCATGTAGAAATTAATCCCGATTTGAGATATTTTTCGAGCATATATGGAGCACATTAACGGAGCTGAGCATTTTATTCCAAAGCATAGGCTCGACCAAGCTACATGAGTTGGAACACAAAGTTGTAGTCATCATGTGCAACCTTTTGAAGATATTTCCTCCAGCTTTTTTTCGATTCAATGGAACACCCCATTGTTCACTTGCTATACGAGGCTCACATAGGGAGGCCAGTGTAATACAAGTAGATGTATTTCTTTGAAAGGTTCCTACGTGAATTCAAGAAAAAGGTGAAGAACAAAGCATATGTTGAAGCATAGATTATCAAGAAAATTGGCTTATTCTCTTCCCACTACTTTGAGCTAAACGTTCTTTCCAAACCAATAATGCCCCATAGAAACGATGATCACATGAGCAATGAAGATGTAACCCAATGGTCTATTTTCAACCACCCTAGCTGAGCTAGTGGGGACTTAAAGAAGAGATGGCTTAGTGAATCAAAATGCCACATAATCGAGACTTATATATTGTGCAGCTGTGAAGTAGTTACACTATATTATGAGTAAGTTGTTATTTTCCTACTTTGCTATTTTAACATATATGTTAAGTGTATACATATATTTATTTATAATTTAACTTAATTATCAGATAGATCATTCTTGAATAAACCATACCAGGACCTCCATTTGGACGACCCAATTATTGATCTACTTGTATCTTCTGATTTCAAGAATTGATTCAAACGACGTGTAAATTTATATATTTTTCAATGACAATGACTTCTATAGGATAACAGAAACGATCATTCAGTTGAAGTACCCACTTATTCTGAACTTCCACGTCGTTCTAATCAAGTGTCGTTGAGTCGATCCAGTAAGAGGCATGAAGGTACAATCCCGTTATCACCTCGTGGATATAAACTTGAAAAAGGTGTACCAAAAGGATGAATAATTCATACTGGCACAACGAGCACTATAAGTGTACTACACAGAGTACTCAAGTATTAAGAGAGACAAAGCTCGGAGAATAGTTGATGAGTCTCGGTGGACTGATATCACATATCAGCCAGAGTAGGTCATACCAGTCCTTGAAGTTGCAATGGAGAATCAAACGTACGATCTCCATGATCTCGATGGTATACAAAACTTTGTTGATCTTTTGGTTGCATAATAGTAGGGTGCGGGTATATCACAGACGCAACATGGTGAAACTCATAATGAAGAATACAAGAATTATGAAGATAGCTTCATGGATTACGAGACTGTTGAATATGAAGCTACATAATCTAGTGTTTTGTAATGTAATGTTTCAATTTTGTAATATTGTATGAAAAAAATAATTTTTTTTAGAAAAAATTATTTAGAAAAGCCAAATATAAACCAAACAGTTACAATTGTCATTCCAAATTACAATGACAAACTTTTCGTGCCATCTGAAAAAATGGAGGAAAATGAACTTTTGTAGCGTTTATAGTTTAAGTGGCCATACAAAAGCCGGTCCACATAATATTAATCACAGAAAATAAAAAAAATCGGGGGTAATCCATTTATTTAATTGGACTTTACAAAAGTTGTACCAAAAGGCGGTACTACACGAAAATTGTAGAACCATGTAAAAAGTTGTTACAATCCTTATTTTATTTGAAAAACTTATGTTTGCAATTACGATATTTTAAAATTGGGGCACCCGATTCATATGTGACGGTTTGATTCGAATTTTGACGAACCGATTAATTCATATAGTTCAACAATGTAAGATTATAGTTACCTCAATGTAATACTAACATTTATGAATTTACAAATTTTTTGCATAATGTGAACATATATGAATGTCAGCTATAGAATTTTTTTTTTTATGTATTTTAATTGTATTATTCCACATAATGGATATTTTTCTATAATATTAAATTGTTCTGATCGGATTCTTTTTGGTGCATTTTAACTAAAAATAATTAATTATTTGGAATACTTTTAGGAACAGCTTTACGAACGAGACCTGCAAAACGACGTCGTTTTTTATATTTGGAAATATCCATTGTAATGACTTTATAAACAATCGGCCAATACAATTTCATTTATATTAAGTACAAATATTATATGTTGTAACTCTCTTTCTAACGGATTTATACACGAGTATCATAAAGAAAGAAAATAAGTGAAGTTTCTAGTCATTACAAATATTATGTAGCTAGAGCTCCTAACTCAAGGATTCCATTGTTGACCCACCTATTAATACTGATGACCGTTTAGTCACTATGGCCTATCCCCTCAAAAAAATACGTGGCAAGGGATGAGTTACCAATTCAGTAAGTATAATTAACCAGTCTATATATATATATACATACACAACAAGTCAAGTATAACGCAATTATATCAAACATCCAACATCTTCATATAATAACAATAGATATAAGAAATAACAAATGCTCACAATCATAAATCAACCCACGACATAGTATTTGGCGTTATCTTTTTTCAATTAACACATCAACATCATTAACTTCATCATTCAACTCCATTTTGTAATTCTTTTCATCAATAACTTTCTCATTTGATTTTATTCGACAATCAATTATAAGATCACATAATTATTCATCTGATTTCCGTACAACAACACCAAAGATAAACACATAATAACAATTTTACAGATGTCCAAGTAATCTAGACATATAGTCAACATCCACGTTCAAGTATATAAACAATCAATATATTATATCGGTATAAACCCAACAATCAATATAAACCCAATAATCAATATATTATATTCATATAAACATATATACATATAAATCTAATTAACTTTACTTACCTCAAATTTCGAACGGTTACGTTGATAGGGGAAGCAACTCAACCCTCTTTTTGGTTGTCGCATCCTTTAGTAGATTATTATGTACATAATTAATACATTGTAAATATCATAAATTCTGAATAAAATATTATATTATATTTCTATATTTTCCACCAATCTTTTAATCTTTTAATCTTTTAATCTTTTAAATAATTAGATTTAATTCATCTATTTGCTCACTAGAGTTCGTTTATCAAATTCCTCAGATTTTTATAACTACCATTCTTCATAAAATTCTAACTTAAATTATTATAAAAGTCTCGTATTTTCTTTCAACAGCCACAATATTTCTCAATCATATTATCCTAATATTTCTTAAATATTCTTTTCAAATATGTTTATGAGTTTTCGATCAATTTCTAGTTACTATATAATTTAATTAAATAGCAATACATATAATTGGTATTTGGTTAATAGGCCTGCTGAAATTGAGTAAATTAACTATACTAATAATTAAATCTAACGAATTAAGTAACTTAATTATCCAACTATAATATTTTTAAATAAAATACGATATTTAATTCAACACTAATTTAATTGTCAAACTCAAAATTTTCTAATTAAACATTACATCGATCAATATATACTACATTTAGTAAATGAGCTAATATGTTATTTTTTTAATTTTTTTTAAAAATTCTCCTTGCGACATATCTAATCTTTTAATTAATATAATCTTGTTCCCGTAAATTATAAGGACCTTCAATTTACTCCATTAAAATTTTGTTATGTTCCAATTTTAACCAATAATATATTTATAATTAAATTTAAATTTGTGAATAATTGACAATTAATCTATCAATTATGAATAAAATTCTATAAAAGTCACACATCTGCCCCACCACCCCCACCGCCACCACCAAGGGCCCCAACAT
>NW_011629756.1:0-9512 GCF_000512975.1 Sesamum indicum
TATAAATAGCCAAAATCATAAAATACTCCGGTTAAATAATACATCGCTCAATATAAACTATATTTAATAAAGGGACTAATTAAATAATATAATTTTATAAATTATTCACAACGAGATGGATTGGGCGCAAACGCGTGCAAGGCAACAATTCGAACAAAGAAATTCTTCTACACAATTAGATGTGCCGGTATCGGGTTGTCAAGAATAATTATATACTTCATTGTATTTTTTACAGCTGTACAAAAAAATATACATATTATATTTGTATACTTAATTATAATTTTTTAAATTTATACAATTTTAATATTATAATTTTTTGAACTTTATTATGTTAATTATATATAATTAAATAAAATTATATAATTAATTATACAAAATTTGATTAAAAAATAAAAATATAAAAAATTGCCCACCCAAGTCGCAAGTTGCTTGCAGTTGCAATTCCAAATTAAGACTTGGAGTCGCAATTTCGAATTGCGACTTGGGCTTTTTATTTAAAAAAAACTAATTTTTAATCGAAAATAGCGACTCGTTATATTATTATTAATATATTTAAAAAATTTATATTAATATAAACTTTTTTTTTGTAATAAAAAAATTAATAACTCTTAGGAACTCAGCCTTGATTTCAAGTACTTTTGGCAGTACAAACAGTTTTTTTAAGTAATTTATATTATTAAGTAATATTTTATTTAAAAATGTAAACAAGTATTGCACTTGGTGGAGTAGTAAATGCATTGAATTCTTGCACAAGCCTCGATTTTGAATCCTTCCAATAGAATTTTCTTTTAAGAAATCCATTAGCTTTTAACGGATAATAACCAAAGGGACTGAAAATGATGGAATATATAAATTGTAAGCGACTAAGGATGAGAGAAAAATACGAGGGACCAAATCTGGATAGGTGGCATAGTTGATGGACCAAAAGTAATATTTATTATAGGAAGGTACAAAATTCTTATGCTCATGTACGTTTTTTGCCCATTTATAGCTTTTCCCCAAAGTAAAATGTTATTCACCCTGTGATGTTGGTACCAAGTAATGTCATCTGTGAGTATAGTATTATTCGTCTGAATTTTAATTTATTAATTGTTATATGGAAAAGACTTAAGAAGTCAGCCTGTAGGGTACTCCCGAGAACAAATCCAGTGGAGATGGGGTGGGGCCTATAGCTTAGAGGATTAGAGCACGTGGCTACGAACCACGGTGTCGGGGGGGGTTCGGATCCCTCCTCGCCCACAACCCGCCAATTGTGGTCCACTATTCCCATCTAGGCCTGTCAATGGGTGGGTGTCGCCCTACCTGGACCCGACGACTATATAGCAATTTTTCCATCCCCTACCAATACCCTATCCTATAAAATATCTATAAAGCTCATTTGGTTCATACAATAATTAGGCGTGATGAGATTGAATAGGATGAAAAATTGAATGATAATTAATCCAACCTTTCATTATATATTGTTGGTTTAAGGTATTATACTTGTGATATCTCATTTGATAATGTTATATAGTATTTAGTTGAAGGGATATATAAAGTATGAGCAAATGTAAAAGGACTATTAAAGGCATCCTTTTTTAAGTTATTTTTATTTTTATACCCTAGTTTGTGAATGATTACCAAAAAAAAATCTAAATTATTTATTGAAATAAAGTTTTTAAAATAAAATTAATTTGTGGAATTTTTTTTCTATATTCACAAAAAACAGAAGTTCTAAATACACATTCAGTTTGGCAACTAATCAAAACTCAAATATTTTTCAAAAGTCCCAAAAAGATAAAGTAATATTTTTATTATATTTTATTATCTAATTGTTATAATTTGAAATACAATTTTGTAATCATTTAGAAAAAGCAAGAACTCCAAGATTTGTTTCAGACGAGTCATTTGGTTATAGTTTTTGGGGAGAAGAAATAGATGGAAACAAAAAGGGAGAAAGAGGGGACATAAGTGAAGAGAGAGAGAGGAGAGAGTTGGGAGAGTGGAAGGTAAATGGGGAAAGATAGTTTTAATACAAGTTTATAATAATTGATGGGAGTGTATATCTCACCTAAGAGATGGGATCCATTATCCCATAAATTATTATAAATAAGACCGGGACACATAAGCCCACCACTCTCAAGTGGGTTATCGCCAAAATTATTTTTTAGTGGGCTTGAATTCACAAGCGCAATATACCATGCCCAATTTTACAATTCACACGGCAAAAGGCTCATGGGAGGTATCCAATACCATTCTCATCTAATGAGATTGCCAAGACGATTTGCCTCATCATGATTCCGAAAACACCAAGCGAATCATGCTACTCGATGTTAAGACCAACCCTTCAAACACATTACACCTCAACTATCGTCCTCCACGACTCGTGAGATAGGGGAACAGTGAGCGCATTCCTTGTGAGTATGGTAAGATTCACCCTTGATATATGTGTCTGATGTGCTTACCAATTACGATAAGCATTGCTTTAATGTCTCAACAGATGCCTATAGACTATTAGATAACCCATGTTGTTGGGATACGTATCGGATGATGACTACGGAACCAACTTCTGAGGGTTGTTTGAAATGTTCCAAGTTAGGGATCTCGAGAGTCTTATTGAGACTTGCACTAAATATTACATTCAATGAATGAATGCCGTGTTTCATAGGCAACAAATGTTGGACGTCTACACAATATCAGTGGGTTAGATGACAAGTTAGTCAACTGACTGAACTGACTCGCGGGAATCGTCATATGAAAGCCTTGAAAGCTTGATCGATATGACTAGAATTCCTAGCTTCGATAGTACAGGTGTAATCGTCGGACTTGAGGAACCATGGCTGTATCTTGGATCTGGCGAGAGGTGATTGTATCACAGACATGATCATTATAAGCCTTGTCCAGTACAGTTGAATGTGCAATGAAGACGGTGCGTTTCAAAAAGAGGAACCGTCCCTTGTCTATATATGACAACAATATCTCGTATGCACTTGAAAACGCGTTCACGCCTTATAAATCTGTAGCTACAGTAGTTGATCGAATTGAAAATGATTTCCTATGCAAAGCAATTAAGCAAAACGTGGTATCAAGTTTAACTACAAATTATTGATGCCTAGTCCAAGATGAAAATCGATACCAACCAAATTTCATGCCCTAGGCTCAGGTCGGGAGACAGTAGACGGAACGAATATTCACCTAGCCTCTATGTCATGGATCATTGTTAGATGGCCACCAATGGTAGCGGCCTTTCCTCATCAATGGTTGATTAGGAATAATTAATTAAATTGGCTTTAATTAATCAGTAGTGTTAGACGCTAGCCCAAGTCTAGCTGAAAGGTGAACCTAAAGAGTTACAAACAAATAATCAAAGAAGGACAAGGAATTAATTTAGAAATAATTTTAAAAATATAATTGTTTTGAATTATTCATACTTGGGATGCATAGCCCAATATCAAATTAATTGGATTAATTTAGTTGGGCTTGTCTTAATTAATAAAATTTATTAATTAGAGATATTTTTGCCTATGTCTTTAATTTGACTAAATGACATTGGGCTTAATTGATTCATAGGATGAATGACTCAAGATTAAACTAATTGAAGTAATTTGATTGAGCTTGTCTTAGTTAATAAATTAAATTTATTAATTAGAGAGATTGGGCTTATGTCTTTAATTGAATTAAATGATATTGAGTTTAATTTAGTTTGGATTTAATTAAATTCATTGGGCCTTGAATTTATTTTAATTTAATTAAAATAAAACTTGATCTACTAAATTAAGGCCCATTAACCAAATGGTTGACTTCTATTATTGGAAGGAGGGTTGACCAAGTTGCACTTTTGTAAAGTGCAAACTTGACCATATTTGGAACTCTTCTCTATATGGAATGATCCATAAAGGAAGGGAGTTGCCTTGTAACACATTTTCACATTCCCATACAAAGCATATATATATGTGTGTGATTTTTATTATCGTTAGATGATACACGTAATATAGAAAACACACAATCTCCAACCGTCATCCATGAAAATGTGGCCCTCTCTTTCTCTCCCTATCAGTTTATTAATTCTCTAACTCTCATTGATTTAAGATCAAGTGTAGAGTTGTAGAGAATTTAATGAAGAGAATACACTAACTAATAGTGCAGTTCTCCTTAATCATCTTCTTCCCAAACGGTTTTGATTTCTTTTAGCAAGGGGATCAAAATCATTCTTCTCTCGCTGTGGTGTGGATCATCTTTAGAGGACTTCTATATTGGAGCTTAAGGTGAACAAAGAGTCAAGTACATGTTGTTGGGTTAACATAAACAAAAGAGGTAAGCTTTCATTTACATAAATGTATATCTTTTGTTTGCTTATTTATAACCTTGTATGTTGGGATTTGTTGCTTTATTCTAATTTACATACTACACCGGAGGCTCGGGAACACCAAGGATACACCTCTTGGTTGGTTGTAGAAATAATTTTTAATTATATGTAATTTCTCACTTCTTATTTCCCGCGCTTCCGCTCGCACATTCCCTGGCCGATCTACTCCAGAACCCTTAAAAGAATCAAGGGGTATATCCCCTTGATCTGATATTAATTTTGATTTAAATTCAATTTTTTGTTAATTTCTCTTATTCTCGGGCATGTACTATACTATTCATCTTACCGAATGTGCTAAGCCAGGTTCCCGTTGTTGCAAGACAATAGGTTGCCTTTGAAAGAGCCTAGAGTCCAAGACAATAGGCGGGCTTAGCGACTATTTCATCCTTCTGAACTCTGAGCGAACGTAGTGCAACGTTCGCCTAATTGATATATCACAACCCTCTGCTAACTTGTCTTCCTCCATAGGCATCATAGGCGATTAAAGCTTAACCCAACAAACATAAATCTCACCCGCCCTATGTAATATCAACAGTTTTATGAACAACTTTACCTAACTGTGTGCCTGTAGTCCTACAATTCCCATGAATGTTGAGGGTGAAACCCTAGCCACCGATCTAAGGCTAGAATTTT
Organism: Sesamum indicum; assembly: GCF_000512975.1. Lineage (NCBI taxonomy): Eukaryota > Viridiplantae > Streptophyta > Magnoliopsida > Lamiales > Pedaliaceae > Sesamum > Sesamum indicum. The sequence goes on from NW_011629756.1 coordinate 4,979, forward strand.
GACCTTGTTTCTTGCTTCTCATTAGTACCCATCTCCTCCGTATCCTACCGTGAACCTCTATATAGCACAAGATTCATGCATGGCGCTGAAGAAACCCTAGGTGTTGGCCTAGGATTTGGCGTGGTAGAACCAATTGTAACTTCAGGCACTCCCACCCCCGACGTGGACCCTAACTAATGAACCAAACCTCTCCACCCACTTCATCTTGATCTGACCAAGTATATTAAGATATTCTGAGTCTCCACATTCAATTGCCCTCTGCACTAATTCAAGAAACTATGCAAAGTCCCCCCTCGCATCTGGATTGTCAACGTCCACCTCCTCCAACGGTTGCTGCTCGCGTTTGGATTGCTAAGGTTCAAGCTAGAGTCCCAGTGTGTGTACATAGTGTGTGTGAGAGAAGAATTCTTGTGTGAGAGAGAGGATAGGTTTAGGTCGTATATAGATAAATTTATTTATTTCATGCTTTCCTGGGAAATTATTTTAATTTAGAAAAATATCGATGATTTTATCATCTCAAATATAGGGATGAAAAAAATTATAGAATTAATTATAAAATAAGAATTTATTATATATACATATATATATGAATGCATACATCTCTTGATATTCCTTTTTAATGTCCATTATGTTATACCCTTTTGTATCCCCCATGATGGTTTATAATTATAATAGTTATGGTGTATTTTGTAATCACAATTTTGATGGTCTACAAATACCATCATGTATTTTATGTAATAAGAAAGTGATTTGGAGGAAATACATATATTATTTTCTTTATATTCTATTAGAAGTGATAGGCTAATAAACTTAGGATTTCTCTAAGTTTATAACACGTTATCAGCACGACATTACGCTCGATTAAGGTAGAATGTTAATCTTTCTAGTATAATTTTTATTCTTTGTTTGTTTACCTCTACAATATCATAGTTACTTTTATTCTTGATTATTCATAATAAAATATGAGTATTATATTCTATATATTTCAATGTCTCCTGAAGTGGATATATACATATATATATTCTATCATATTTGATATTACCTCTAGAAGTAGGCATACAATTCTTAATTTCATCCCTTGAAGTAGATGTGATACTGCCTCCAAAAGTAGGCATACAATTCTTAATTTCATCTCCTGAAGTGGATGTATTCTATAAAATTTCATTGCTTCTTGAAGTAAAGTAATGAGTTAAAATCATCTCCAGTAGTAGGTGAAATATTTTATAGCAATTATGTGCGATATCATCCCTAAAGCGATGATAAGTATAATGTTTCATTTTCTCACCACCTGAAGTGTTTTGAGATAATGGCTTGATCAAGAAGCCCGAAGCTTCTTTGTTTATTTAATTGATTCGTAATAATTTTTTGGATATCATAGTATAGCTATTGTTATTAAAATATGAGTAACTTGAAGTTAATTTAATTAAGTTCATTTACTTATATAGTTTTCTTTCATATGCCTATGTATGTATTTTACATGTTTTGTTAGTATATTCATATACAATAAAATTTATTTGTTAAGAAAACAATTTTGACATGAATACCATTTAATTGCTATTTGTAACATTATAAGATTTAAGCCAAATTTAATTCCATGTATGCATGCATGCCATAATAATTCAAATTAATTACATGGTAACTTATATGTTACTTAATATTAGTAATATTTTATGTCATTTTTACTTTATATCATGTGTAATACATTTTATTTTACTTATATGTACATGTTGAATATTATGTTAAAAGTCCATATTAACTTGTTGTAGCTTAATGACCAATCTCACAAAATTAGATTTTGTTGCCTTGACGTTTTTGGAAAAGACTATCTATAATGGGTTCTTGATGCCGAACTGTATTTGGCAATAAACTAGGAGAAACAATAAAAGAAAATACTAGCATAGTGTTTAGATTTGTATTTTGAGTGTTTTGTTTTGTGTTTTGAAGATAGAGAGAGAGATAAATAAAGATAAATAAGTGTGTATTGAAGATAGATGGTATGTTTAAATTTGTGTTTTGAGGTAATTTAAAATATTTTAAAATAAATGGTGTAGGTTTGATATTGGGATTTGAGAGACAAAAATTACTGTTCATTGTCAAATCATATCTCTTTTAATTAGGGGGAGTATATAAGGAGATTAAAAGGAAAGATATTGCATGAAATGCAATATCTATGTCTTTTATGGATCTACGGACAAATGATAGTAAACTTGAAGTTCAACAGATCATACATTTGCTCAAATAGGCTATTAGAAGCGTTGATAGATACCAAAAAGGTCGCAAAATCACATATTTAGGCTGAAAATATTCCAGCTCGTTTAAAAGTTCCTAAAGCGATTCTTACTCAATCAAATGCATCTGAGTCACAAATAAGCCAGAAGTGTGGTAGACCACTTGGCTGTAAAGATGAAAATCCTCAAAAGATATAATCTCAATTAATTACGATGCTAAGTGATCTCTAGTATCGTCTCTAAGGGTAAAATCCCTGAAGTGGTTTTATTTGAAGACTCTAAAAGTAATGAGCAAGATCTTGAGGATAGTTACGAGATGTCTATTAATTATGCTCATAACAGTTTAGGTTGGTATCATAAAGAAATTGAAATAAATGATATTTTTGCCTATTCTGTAGCCGTCGAAATCATGGGTGAAGATGAAAATGATTTTCAAACTATGGAAGAATGTTGACATCGAAATGATTGAAAATGTTGAAAAAAAAGCCATATAAGATGAGCTAGACTCACTAAATAAGCGAGAAGTATTCGGACCTATAACTCCAACACCAAAAGGTGTCAAGCCAATTGGCCATAAATGGGCGTTTATACGAAAGAGAAATGAACGAAATAAAGTTGTAAGGTACAAAGCTAGACTTGTCGCCCAAGGTTTTACTCAAAAGCTCGGAATTGATTATACTGAAACATATTCACCTATAGTGGATGAAACCACACTTAGAGTTTTAATCAGTTTATCAGTCATTGAACAACTGCAAATGCAGCTCATGGATGTGGTAACTGTATATCTGTATAGGTCATTGGATACAAATATCTATATGAGAATCCTAGAAGGATTAAAAATGTCTGAAGCATTGCAGTCAAAGCCTCATCATATGTACTCCATCAAATTAAAAAGGCCCTTGTACGGACTTAAACAATCAGGATGTATGTGGTACAATCGTTTTAGTGAGTACTTAATAAAGAAAAGATTTTAGCATAATCAAATAAGTCCATGTTTATTCATAAAGACAACAGAGTCGGAATTTGTAATCATAGTTGTGTATGTTGATGATTTGAATATTATTGGAGCTCCTCAAGAGATTCGATAAGCAGCTGATTACTTAAAAAGTAAGTTTGAGATGAAAGATTTAGGCATTACAAAGTATTGTCTCGACCTGCAGTTCGAACATACTAAGGGTGGAATTTTCATTCATCAATAGAACTATATAGAAAAAGTCCTTAAGCGTTGTTATATGGAGAAAGCTCATCCATAGTGCACCTATGGTAGTGATCACTTGATATTAATAAAATCCGTTCCATCCTCCAGTACATAATGATGAAATTTTGGGTCCAAAAGTACCATATCTCAGTGCAATTGGTGCATTGATGTATCTTGCTAATAATACTCGACTAGATATAGTCTTTTCAATTAATCTACTAGCAAGATATAACTCAACACCAACAAAGAGACACTGGAATGGTGTTAAACACATTCTAGGTTATTTGCGTGGAACAAATGACGTGGGACTATATTTTGAATGGCAAGATGATGCCAAAACAGCCAAATTAGTTGTTATTCAGATGCGGGGTATTTGTCTGAACCATATAAAGCTATATCTCAATTTGGATATGTATTCATTTATGGTGGAACTGCTATTTCTTGGCGTTAAACCGAACATACCTTGGTAGCCACCTCATCAAATCATGCAGAATTAATTGCATTATATGAGGCTGGGCACGAATGTGTATGGCTTAGATCACTAATATATTACGTTCATGAATCATGTGGACTAGAATCAATCGAGAAAAGTCCCACAGTAATATATGAAGATAATGTGGCATACATCGCCCAAATCAAGGATGGTTATATTAAAGGCAATAGAGCCAAGCACATATCACCAAAATTTTTCTCCACCATGAGCTTCAAGTGGACGGCAAAATTGATGTTAGAAACATTTAATCTAGTCAAAACTTAGCAAATTTGTTTACGAAGGCATTACTCACAGAGGTGTTCAAACAACTCGTACGTAATATTAGGGCCCGTTTGGTTGTGTTTTCATTTTCATTTTCAGTTTCCAACTTTTGGAAATGGGTGGAAATTCTTTATTGGTTTTTGTGCGAAAACTGAGAATATGTTTGGTTTAGTTGTTTCTAAATGTAGGTATATAGGTGTGAGAATGTTGAAAATAGGTATATGTACTTTTGATGTGAGAGAAATTAATTATGAGGGTTGACCTAATTGATTGAATATTTGTCTCCTTTTTATATTATTTTAATTCTATTTATATTATTTTAAATTCTGACTATTATTTCATCAATTTGAACAG
>NW_011629757.1:0-9322 GCF_000512975.1 Sesamum indicum
CAATATCACAACTTTCTTCCAAAGTTGTGCCACTCTGCTTTTCTTCTGTAATTTCTGTGTGAAAGTTAACACATTAATCAAAAGGGATTGGAGGTGGACGATGTCGTTTCAAGACTTACTGAAAAAGCATGTCATAGCAACATATATGAATCAACCATTTCCATTACCATTCACAGCTCAAAGTTGTACTCTAGTCTTTTATGTTTTTATTAGTTTTGGAATAGCACTGACATGTTAAAGGTAAAATTGCAAACGTAGTCCAATAAGATACAATAATTTTAAAAATAGTCACACGCTTTATGAATTTTTAAAAATAGTTTCAACTTGAATTTATAATATTGTTCCAGATTTTTACCCTCTCATACCTAACTAAAGCCCTAGACATCAACTTGGACCTCAAATCATCTAACAAAATAAGGATTGGTCCGAACCTTAATTATATTAAAGAATTTTAAAATGCTATTTCTCATGTGACCCATTTTCAAATACTTGTTGAATGCATGTTTTGCCCACGAACATACCTTAATGTTCATATGCGAATTTTGAACAATAGATTTGTAGTTTCCCAAGACAAGCATTGTAAAATTAAAGTTTGGTGCATTGTAGTCTCTTGTTGCACCCCATAATATCTTTTTGGCCATAACCCTAGGCTTAGTTTATCTCAAATAGGCAAAAATGGGCCGAGCAGTCAAACACATTTTATACTGATAGTATGGGCTACAAACTCCACTATTCACTCAACCAGTCCCTACAACAAAGTAAAATGGATTAATAATAATTCAAACAGATTATAAACTAATATGCAAATCCGTCATATATTTGTTAGTGTAGGTGACCAGAAAAAAAAATAGTTGGTTGTTTTGTAATCTACTGTTAATGATCTTATTCGATGCAATGTTAAATGTCATGAATGTAGTTTATAATTTGGCCATCTTTGTTGTGTTATAATTATATGTTACTATTGTATTTCACGGACAAATAATATAGACCAGATAAACCAATGAAGTTGGACTGCGCATTTGATGATGACTATGAAACCAACTTTCGAAGTAATCTGTTGGTATTTTTTGGCCTAGAACCTAAATTTGGTAGGCCCAAGCCCACACCACCAAAAGCCCACACGCACCTTTTTTGGATGGCTGCCAACCTTTTGCTGCCTTGGCGCACTCTCCATTCAGCCTACTCTTTTCGCCCAACCCATCTACTTGACCTGCTTCCTTGGCTTTACTCCCATCCTGTTGTTGAAACCCTAAGCGTAAATTCATTTCCCCTCTTCTCTCTCGCCTCCTTGTTATCTTCTTTCTCTGTAATTCTCACCGTCGTTTTTTTCCTCCTCGTCTTCTTTCTCCGCTGCCCTTATCTCTCACTGCATTTAATGGCTTCTCTCTATAAATGCCTCTTTCCTTCTGCTTTAGAAACACGATCTAACAGACATAATAAAAACTTTTTCCCCCCTTTCTATACTGCAGACAGTGTTCTTCTTGAAGTTTTTTAGTGAAAACTTTAGTGGTTGGGGTTTATGTGATCGAGGCTATTTTTGAGTGGTTTGAAGCCTTTGGTGGCTGTTTGAGTAGTTGAAGGCTTGGTGGCTTGTTTTGGGTATAGCAACTGTGTGTGGTTGCTTGCTTAAGTCGCTGTGGGCTTCTCACTGGATTTGACTCCCTAAGCCTTTTATTCTGTTCTTAATTTACTGTTTATTACATGTGTTATCGTTTCTGTATTATTAGATTTAATATTATTCTTGTAATATTTTTTGTTGTCGTAATATTGGTCTGTATTAAGGGTTTCTGTAACCCACTAATTTTTTTATAATAGTTTGATTTGAGTTTGTTTATTTGGGCTCATCGCTACTGGGATAAATTCCAATAGTGGTATCAGAGCCTTGGTTTTGTCTTCGAGTTCGACGCGGTAACATCATTTCTAACCCTTTTCAAATTTGTTCTAATCTAGCTTTGTGTTGTTTTTCTGTTTGTGGCTATGGCTTTGTGCATTCTTAATATTGCTGTGTATTTGTATTTATTCTTTAACTACTGCTAACTGCATCTTATAAACAAAGACCTAAACCCCTCTTTAATACCTCACATGGTCGAACCCTTGAGGCTGTCGGGTATCTGGTCGAGATTTAACTTAGGTCCCCCATTAATTTATTGGCTTAACTGCTTTGGTGGTTTTATTGCTGATATTTCTTATTTATTCATATCACTTGGTCTTTTATTCCTTTTACATTTTTTGCTTATGTTATTGAAATATGACCGGTTATAATTTGCAATCTTTTGATGGTAAGTCTGATTTTTCTATATGGCAACAAAAAATAAAAGTCATTTTAATTTAACAAAAAATTTTGAAAGCAATTGATGGTAGATATGCTGAAAATGTTTCTTAACAACAGAAACTTGAAAGTGATGAATATGCCTATTCTTCTATAATACTAAATCTGTCTGATGTTGTTTTAAAAAAAATTGGGAAGCAAGATGCAGCAAAAAGTTTATGGAATAAATTAGAGGAACTGTATACTGAAACCTCCTTGCCTAGCAAATTGTTTCTGCTAGAAAATTTTTTTCGTTATAAATTAGTTTTGTCTAAAAATATTGAGGAAAACTTAGATGACTTTACAAAATTAATTCAAGATATAAAACCAACTGGGGATAAAAATATAGATGATTATTCACCAATTATTTTGTTAAATGCTATCAACTGAGCTTATAATGATGTTAAAGTTGCTATAAAATATAGTAGTGATAATGTAAACTAGACGTTGTAATTAGTGGCCTAAAAAGTAAAGAAATGGACCTTAAAACCAATATCATTAATCATGCCCAAAATGAAGTTAACCATGTTGTGGAAAGAACCAAGAATAGAAATTATGAGAATAAATATAGGAATAGGAGTCATAGTAGGTCTAAGTTAAGAGATAAGAATGAAAAATCTTGGGATAGCAGATGTTATTAATTGCAGTATAAAGGGACATTTTATTAAAGATTGTATAATGGCAAGAAGAAATGACAAAAATAAAGAAGATGTTAATTTTTCTTTGTGAAGAAGATGTTGGAGAAGTGTGTTGAATTTTTTTTTAACTTGTTTTATTATCTTAATTTGTTCTAACCCTTGTACACAAGGAGCATTCTCTGTTTTCTCTTGTAGGTTCAATCCAGGTGTTCTTGCAATGATAATTGCCACATCCAACCCTTTTAGACCAGGTCTGTTTTTTTAGGGGTCCTGGTTTAAGGGATAATTTGTTGGTATTTTTTAGCCCAGGACCTAAATTTGGTAAACCCAAGCCCACACTACAAAGAGCCCACACATACCTTTTTTGGATGGCTGCCTAACCTTCTGCTGCCTTGGCCCACACTCTTGCCTCTGTCCATCTACTCGACCCGCTCCCTTGGCTTGTTATTTTATCATTCTACTATTGAAACCCTAAACCTAAATTCATATCCGCTCTTCTCTCTAACCTCCTTATTCTCTTCTTTCTCTGTAATTCTTGCCGCCATTTTTTTCCTCCTCGTCTTCTTCCTCCATCGCCCTTATCTCATACTGCCTTTAATGGCTTCTCCCTATAAATGCCTCTTTTCTTCTGCTTCAGAGACACGATCTAACTGACAATAAAAACCTTCTCCCCCCTTTCTATACTGCAAATAGTATTTTTCGTGAACTTTTTAAGTGGAAGCCTTAGTGGTTGGGGTCTATGTGACCGAGACTATTTTTGAGTGGTTTGACCTTTGGTGATTGTTTGAGTAGTTAAAACTTGGTGGCTTGTGTTGGGTATAACAACCGTGTGGTTGCCGGCCTTATTCGCTGTGGGTTTCTCATCGAATCTGGCTCCTTGAACCTTTTATTCTATTCTTGATTTACTATTTATTACACGTGTTATGGTTTCTGTATTATGAGGTTTAATAATATTTTTTTGTTGTTGTAGTATTGGCATGTACTAATGATTTTTGTAACTGACTAATTTTTCTATAATAGTTTGATTAGGGTTTGTTTATTTGAGCTCATCACTACTGGGATAAATTCCCAACATAATCTATAGAGACTTCCACTTAGTGATGCATTCATGTGATGGGTGTTGGGCTTCATGGATTACAGACGTATGATGTTTATGCACACTTTACTGGGTGCTTGACATGTAGATTGTCAAGTTCACTAAATTTACTCGCAAGAGTTGTCATTTGAAAGCCCATGTTGCATGATCGGTATGACTAGAACTCCTTAGCTACGATAGTACGAAAATTAGTTCTCCAACTATGAGAAGCCACAATAGCCTTCTTATGGGGTGGCCGTATCTTGGTTCTAGTTGATGTTGTTGTGGTATTGCATAGTTGCCAAAAGCCCTACAGCAGTGCCGTCAGAATATAAATGGAGGTTGGTACGTTCCTAGAAGTAATTCGTCATCCATCATTAGATGATGACGATCTCCTATGTCCTCTAAACTGTGTTAATCTCTAGAAGTCTATGACCCTAACTGTTGATCAAATAGAAAATAATTTCCCATATTGATTAACGAGAAGCACAATCAAGGATAGATAAATAGTTATGAAGTCAAGTATGAAATCGATTTGGCAATACATGCTTTATGGAGTGTCCTTGCTTCAATAAGCTTATGGAGTGGATCCCTTTTAATCCTTTATTTACCACTTTCATTGCTTTATTTATGTTCCAGGCTTATACTATCTCCTGCAATACTACCTTATACTTTGTGAAACATTACAAAAACATCCGTAACAGAATACTTTTTTTCAGTCTTCACAAAAAAATCCAAAACTTGTCATAAGTGAAGCTTGATTCCAACATGTTTTCCAAACACCGAAAGAAAACCCCGATTATCTTTGCATTCAACTTCCACAACAGCAAAGACAACATGGATATAGGGTTACATGCAATTTACTCTTATGTAATATGTGAAATGAGCAAATACTCTCTTGTAAAAAAAAATTGCAAATTATCTCCCTATGTTTCAAAACTAAAGCAAATTACCCCTATCAATGATTTAGTTAGATGTATAATTTGCTTTATTTTTCAAAACACAGAAGATAATTTACTATTTTATTTTTTACAGAAACTCTTTTACTTATTTGTCGTGTGCCGTGGTGGTAAATTGCATTTTTCTCCATGAATATAAGCCATTGGAGATGTAACATGGAATGTGCAAAATAAGATTTCACACTAATACTTTTACTTAATTTGAGTTCATTTTGTTATACTAATTTGAAATGTAATTCCCAAAATAATCTTTTGTAATATTTATAAAGGACTAACCTAATAAACATTGTGAAGGGATAGGTCTAAATTAAGTTTTTGGTACAATATGGAGATAAAGTTATAATATATTCAATTAAATTCAAACAAATCCAAATTACAGTAATCCCAATCTCGGCCTCATCCACACTTACTAATCACTGTCTGTCGGACACACTAAATCTCTTTTTAAGGAAAAATACCAATTTTCTATACATGAGTTAGATTTTAAAATTCATCCTTTATTTATTATTTCAAAATTTAATCCATCAATTAGTGACATTTAGAGTATGAAAAAAAGCGAACATTGCATGGAAATTATGAGAAATTAATAAAATGTAACAAGTATTATGATGATAGTACAAGAATAATAAAATTATCATAATTTAATCATAAACTGAGAAAATAAACTTTATTTTATAAATGGGGTGGAAATAAAAAAATGAAGATAAGATTTAAAGTTTCATTTCCAAAATTATAAGGATAAAAAAAATAATGGGCATGTGATAATGCTAAAGTGAAGACATGAACTTCTATTTCTAAAGAATTTCTAGAAAAAAAACATTCCCAAGAGGAAATTCTAGCCCAAATACGATTCTGCTAAATTTGAAATAATCATATAGCAAGTGCAATACACTTATCGTGTGATCGTTGTACAGTTTAAAAAAATTGACCAATCACATAGTAAGTATGATACACTTGTTTTATAATTAATTTAGTATGACTAAATTTAATTCGGGCAAAAATTTCTCGTAAAGTAAATAAGGAAAAACTCATATATTGAATAAGATATCTGGGCAAAACGTTTACTTGAGTTTGTTTTGTTATAATAAAGTTTAGGTTTAGTTCCCAACTATTTACTTCGTCTAATAGGAAATGTCATATATATAATAGGACCAAATTAAATTTTTATTATTATTTACGATAAATGTTACAATATTTTTATATAATTCATAGTATAGTTAGATGACACCAAACTTAATTATTCACATTATAGTATCCATTGCACCCATGTCCCATCCACACTCGTGCCATGGCCGTCCTCCGGCAATTGCGTACGCCAAATCTCTTTATAAGAGAAAATCCATATTTTTGGTACATTTATTAGCATTAAATTTCATCCTTTATTTATGAATATGGCAATTTTAGTCATCAATTAGTGAAATTTAAAAATTGTCGAACGATGCAGATATCGACTGAAAATTAATTTATATTTGGAAAATTTCTCGGTGAATCTATTGTTTATATATATAAAAGTGGTAATTACATGATAACATCAGTATCTTAACAAATTGATTGTAATAAATTAGTTTGATAATATATCGATATTCGATTCATATATCAATATAACAAAGAATAATAAAATAAATTACAATAAATTCACATAAAGTGAGTTAAATACCTACAGATCTGATGGGATCCGAATCCATCACCTTACACTTGTTCATGAAACCTAGCTCACCTATAAGCAATAACCTAAGACATTGTTGACCAAAAAATTTAGTAGTTAGTTATAAGGAATTCGAAATTTGATATGATTTTGGCTATAATAAGAGATTTAGGAGCATTTTTCAGGGCAAGTTGCGTAGAATCAATAAAACAATCATGGATTTTAAACAGTAAATTGAATAAAATTGGCCGACTTGTACAATATATAACAAACGAATAATAATCATAATAGAAAGAGTAATAAAATTATCATAATACAATCATAGAGTAAGGACATAAACTTCATCGGGTAAAATGCAATATAGACCCCTGTGTTTTTCAAAAATATTTATTTCAGAAATGCAGTAGAACTTCCCCTCGGATCCAGACACAAGCCCTCCATGCAACTTGGGCTTAATTTTTAACAATAAATTAATTTTATATCTTAATTTATGAATCGTTAGATATTGCTTGATACATCTAACGATTGAAACTTGTAGATAACAAATCAAAGGTTAGATTTTATTATTTGATTCGAATGTCTAGATTTAATGCACAATTCAATGGTCCAGATTTCACTCAATTTAAATTAACAACCTAGATTTAATATATAAATTTTTATCTTATTTTTTATTAAATATGATAAAATAATCAAATATATTAAAAATAATTTTATTGTCTCCTTCCCTGCACCACCACACCACACCAGCGTCTCCTTAACGCCGGCCCCTCAAGCCTCCTTCGAGCGCCCTATCCTCCTGCTCCGCGAAGGTTTCCTCTGCGCCCCGCTCTTGCCTCTCCTCTGAGTCTCGCCCTCACCTCTTCCCATTTGTGCGCCTCCCCTCCTTCTAGTTTGCTCACCCTCTTCCTCCTCCCTGTTTGCGCTCCCCCTCCTCCCTCATCTCTCGCAGCAGCCGACATCAATTTCACTATTTTCTATATGTATATAAATTTATATGTATTTATATACACATTATATATAATATATAAAGATATATAAATTTAATTTATATAATATTGACAAGATCTGAACTATTCATTTATATTAGACTTTTTTGAAAAAAATTTGATTGAAAAACAGTTATAAATGGTAAAGTTCAAAATTTCATAAAACTGAAATAGTAAGTTGGCAAAAAAAAAGTTTAAATGCCAAAGTTGAAAAGGTTATAGTTCGGATGAAAAAATATAATTAACCTTAAGTATCAATAAGTAATAGGAATTTAGAATTTTAATTTAATTCAGAGTGAAAGTTATAATATTTCTAAATAATACAGAGTATAACCAGTAGCCACCAAATGCATTAAATTCAAACAAATCCAACGATATATTACAGTAACCACCCCGTTCATACACTTATAAAACTTCACTTCACCACATTCCCATTGCACACAAATCTTCATTCACATCGAAACCTCTGGCGATCCATAATTTTTCTCGTTCTTTGTACTTGATCGGTTTGATGGCACCACCTGTAAAATCCACGGCAGAAGCTACACAGAACCACAATGCGGCCATCAAAGATTTGCAGCGGGAGATTTATCCATCTAATAACTTGTGGATCGGCAATTTATCACCAGAAGTGACAGATTTTGAGTTAAAATATCTGTTTACCGCTCATGGAGAAGTGATCGGCATTAATTCATTCCCTTCCTGTCGCTACGGCTTTGTGCACTTCAAAGAAATCGAGGCCGCGAACATGGCGAGGCAGGGACTGCAAGGCTATGTTCTTCACGGAAAGCCTCTAGTGATTAACTTCGCTAAATCGGTTGGTGATTTATTCACTTTTTTAGTTTGTGATTTTTCGACTTCTTTGATTTAGTGTAATTACTGTTCTTGAATCCCGATGTTCGCTAAATTTATCCCGGCTCTACACGGAGTACAAGCGATGTGGGTCGGGTGACTACTATTAAGGGAAATATTAATTTTTATCGGGTTTGGCGGACCTGAATCAATTATATGGCAAGTATAATATAGTTGTTGTGTAATTGGTGTATAATTAATTAGAAAAGGCGATAAATCATATAATAAGTGTATGATACTTGCTCCGTAATTAATTTAATTCGATCAAATCTGATTTGAATAAGAATTTTTTCAATTATTAAATTTTTAGCCGAACCCTATGCATGTATTTTCCAAAGGGGCTAATTATTTAAAATTCTAAGAAATGAAAAATTAATCAATTAAGGATTTTTTAGCTGAGTTGTCACTTCATGACTGGATTTAATTTTTTCTTTTAAAGGAAAATGTTTTTTATTGTGACGGCTCCCTTCTTTAATTTCTTTTCTTAAAAACCTCCGAATCTCAGCCTCTTGGTCTATTTTTTTTCTTCATTTTATTTATTTTGTTTTCTTCATTTTATTACTATTTATTTATCAAAATCTATATTGTTTTATTATAATTTTTAAATAAATTCGTAACAATATTTTCTAAACGAATATTTTAAACTTCCAATAAAAATGAAAACAACAAATGATACTATTTCTGAAGTAATGCTATTTATTTATTTTTTATATGAAATAATTTGTTTATTTATAATATTGTACCATGATGTTTGTATTTTCCCCCAAAAATATATACCATATATATGGATATTCTTGCTGTTTTAATTGTCAATTTTTCTTTAATAGTTGTCAATTTTAATAATATTCTATATATTTAT
>NW_011629758.1:0-8939 GCF_000512975.1 Sesamum indicum
ATAAGAATATAATTAAAATTAAAAATGTTTGCATACAGTAATTTTGTAGTTCTGTATTCATGACTTTTTGTAATAAAAAGTAAAATTTATATTCCTAAATCTGTTTTGATTTTATATATGTAATATTATTAATTTACATCAATTTAATATATTTTTTAAGGAAAGTATTTAAAACGTGCAACATCTGTGCATTTTACTGGTCTTAATTAGTTGGAAAGTCATGCTTCAAGTTTTAACTGAGCATGCAATTTTATAGGAAATCTTTGCATATGAAGGTGAACAAGTTGGCCTACTTTTTATATTCGTTTAGAAGAAAAAATTATAAATATTCCTGAAATTATAAATATCCTAACAAATAGCCCCCTATTGATTGGAGTATTTATAATTTCAAAAAGATATTTATAATTTTTCAAATAATAAAAAAATATTTATACTTAAGATAAATATCAAGAAACCCCTTGTAATTTATCCATTATTTTAAGGTCTCCAACAGAGTATAGAGAAGGGAGCATAGGCCATAAAGTGAAACTACATATATATACGATATTGCATAGGGGTGACAATTAGATTCTTACCCGATCGGAGCCGCCCCTAATCCAAAAAAATTATTAATCGGGGCGGGTCATGGGCCCTAAAAATTAGGACCCGTCTTATGTCCATAGAGACCTGACCCGGACCCAACCCAAATATATAATATATAGTTTACTATTTATGTATATAATATATTTTTTTATTAATAAATTTATTTAACAACAAATATTTATAAAATATTATTATTTTTTCTTTATTTATTGTTAGGTATTTGTTCAAGAGTTGAAAAATTAATTATCTCATAATTCTTAACGAGGAAGAACATGAATGAAGATGTTGTATTTATTTTGATTTAAAAATTTATTTTTGAATTTGAATATTTGAGGAACAAACTCATTTGTAACTAATATGTTGAATTTTTTTTTATATTTGTACAACAAATAAAAAGTAAAAATATAACCGTGTCCAACGAATTAGACCCGTCCAGATAAATTTTGTACCAGGGCGAGGCAGGGTGTAAAGACACCGGGTCTGGGGCAGGTCCCGGGTCCATCCCAAAGTTGGCTGGGTGGGTTCCAGGTCCACCGAGTTAGACCCGTCGAGGCGGGTTTTGTACCGGGGCGGGATGTAAAGACACCTGGTTCAAGGCCGATCCCAAGCCCATCTCGAAGTTGATGAAGCGGGTCTTGAGTCCACTTGGACCCACCCCATTGCCACCCCTAATATTGCATATATGAAAAAGCAAATTAATTTGATTATTACTATATTTTATTGGATTTGCTTTGTTCTTCAGTTGTATGGTTCATCCACAGTAGTTTTACGTAATTCTTGTATAAATTATACAAATGCTCTTATTTAGAAAATTTGCTTTATTGATTTTTTGTTGATTGACACTTGATACATTCTGCTCCGAACTTAAAGCATAAATTACATTGACGTCTTTTAGAATTAAATTAAAATACATAAATATTCCTTACTTTTGATAAAATTACAACTACACCTTCTAAAATTATAGTCGGAGGTTATAGTTGTACTTACAACTATACTTCCTGAAAAATGTTATACTAACACCCCTCAGTGGGTGTAACTGTAATTTTATAAAACATAGGAGGTATTTGTACAATTTGGCCTATCTCAATAGATGATGTAATTTACCCTAAATTTTATAGATCATTTGTATAATCCATTTTATTCCTTGTCGGTTGATGCATAGAATTAATATTTTAAGGACAAAATACAAGCAAGCTTTTTGTAATATTATAAATAAGCAAATTACTTTCTATGAAAAAAATAGCAATTTATTTTTCTGTGTTTAAAAAGAGCACAATACTTACTCCCCTATATTTTTCAAAATGAAGCAATTTGCCTCCTTAGATAGAGTGGTATATTGCTTCATCTTAAAAATACAGGGGATAAATTGCTATTATTTTTTTATAGGAGAATAATTTGCTCGTTTGCAATATCACGACACGATAAATTACATTAAATCCACTATTTTAAACAATGTTATTGAAAATATTCATCTTTTGCTCGTATGACAGTCAATGTATTCTTCTCATATTGTTGATACCATAGAAATAATAATATCGCTACATTTCAATTCATACAACAAAAAAATGAAAACTGAAAATATGGGGTTTGAAAAATTGGGGGGAAAAGAAAGAAGGGTGATTTTATAAGATCAAGAATTTGACCATTTATTGGTCAAAGTGAATAGCTATTGGCTAATAACTGTGACCACATGTTTTTGCCGTTAACACTTAACAACAAAGGATTAAAAATATGAAATTTAAAAGTTACGGAATTAAAAATATCAACTTACAAAATTTAAGATTAAAAAATGAGAACAACCCAATTTACTGGGATCAAAAGTACAATTTGCCAAATCATAATGAATGATATTAGAAAGACTTTGGTGGGTAAATTATGAAAGTTGAAATTCTTAAATAATCCCACTTATGCCTTATGATTGAAGGAGTGAGTGAGTGGGATTAAACTATCCTTGGATTTTCAAATTCCACTTTCTTTAGTCCACAAAATAGAAGTGGGCAAAATCTTTCTTGGAGTCATTCTCTCATACCAAAAATTAAATGTCATTTTTGTTTGAATCATTTTTTACAAAATATTTTCCCATATTATATTTTAGGATTAAATGCAATTTTTGTCCACCCATCCTATCAAATTTCATTTTAATCCTTTAATTTTGGAAGATTTTAAAAAGATTTTTTAATTTTAAAATTGCCCAATTTTAAAATACTAGTCATCGAATTTGTCTAAAGTAGTCGGATTTTGAAACGCCACATCAGATTTAGGTGTTATTTTTCGGCGACTTTGGACAAAATTCGATCACTAGTATCCAAAATTGAGCAATTTCAAAAGTAAGAGGATCTTTTCTGGAACCCTACAAAATTAAAGGACTAAAATGGGATTTGGCTATAGTTAATGGACGAAAATTGTATTTAATTACAACAACTTCTTTTGAGGTTTAGTTCAATCACGAATAGCCCCTTATTATTTGAAAAATTATAGATACCCCTTGATATTTAATGAAATTATGCAATCCTTAAATGAATTTATGAAAAATTATCATCTACTATATTTTTTTTTAGAAAAAAGATTAAAAAACAATTTAAAAAATCGGACAAGGTGGATGAAAAATTATAAAAAAAATTATCCACTTAATCCATAAAAAATTAAAATATTTTAAAAAATAATAAAATTATAGTTTCTAATCAACAATGGCACTACAAAAAAACGGATGGAAACCCAACGAAAATTAATGGGTTAAACTAATTGTTAGACGACCGTTAAAATCAAAAGGTATTGATAACCTATCAAATTTTTTAAAAAAAAAAATCATTGTAACATATCTTATTTAATATTGTAATCAATTAATTTTTTGGTAAAAACCAAAAATAGTGGATTAATGGAGTTTGGGGGAAGGAGAAGATGGTCCATCCACAGGATCCAGCCTCACCCATATACACCCAATCACATTCCAGCTTCTTATTTTTGGTGATGACCTCTTCACTTCCCTCTTCACACATTTCTTATCTCTCAACCCCACATGCAAATTTCTCTTATCGTCCCACAAACCTCTCTACTACTACTTCTCTTTCTCCTCCCAAAACTTTGAACATCTCTGTCTGAAAATTTCACAGCTACCAAATTCTTGAAAATCCCACTGATTTCCTTTAATGGCCACCAATACTTTTAACTCTGTATACCACAACCACCATTCTCTCCGGCGTCGCCACTCCATAGACTGCACTCCCACCTCCACCACCACAAACTACCCCTTCTTCCTCAAACCAACCACCTCTACCGCCGCCTCTCCTTTTCTGTCCCACTCCGCTGCTTTCGCCGTCTCCTCCACCA
Organism: Sesamum indicum; assembly: GCF_000512975.1. Classification (NCBI taxonomy): domain Eukaryota; kingdom Viridiplantae; phylum Streptophyta; class Magnoliopsida; order Lamiales; family Pedaliaceae; genus Sesamum; species Sesamum indicum. Next base: position 3,910 of record NW_011629758.1, read on the forward strand.
CCTTCTCCACTTCCACTACCACCAACCCCTCCACCTCCCAAAACGTTTCCGTCGAGCTCCTCCGCCAGCATTTGTCCTCCAAGAACTTCCGGGAGGCCGACGAGGAGACCCGCCGCCTTCTGATAGTCCTGGCAGGGGAAGCGGCGCAGAAGCGGGGCTACGTCTTCTTCTCGGAGGTGAAGTTCATCTCGGAAGATGACCTGAAAACCATAGATGGGCTGTGGAGAGAGCACAGCGATAACAAATTCGGGTACAGCGTACAGAAAAGGATTTGGAACAAAGTGAACAAAGATTTCACAAAGTTCTTCATCAAAGTCGGGTGGATGAAGAAGCTGGAGAGCTCCGAAGTTGAGCAGTACAATTACAGGTCTTTTCCCACAGAGTTCACGTGGGAAATGGAAGAGGGCACGCCGGAGGGTCACCTGCCATTGACGAATGCACTGAGAGGAACTCAGCTTCTCAACAGTATCCTCAGCCACCCAGCTTTTGAAGGAGATGATGAGGATGAAGACAAAGGTAAAGATGGGGTGACTGGAGCAGAAGAGAGAGATAGTGGGATTAAGCCATTGACCAAGAGAATCTTTAAAACCACCTACACATTCTGAAGAAGCTCTGTCACAAGTGATGGGCATCGAAAAATGTAATCTTTTGTTTGTTTTTTGAACATTAATATATATATATATATATGGTTTTGATAAAGTATAAATTTTTGTTATATATTATCAGTTTGGGTTGATTATTTTTGTTTCATATTTGATCTAATTATGCTTTACATGATATGGTGATTAAATTCTAGTTCTAGATTGTATGTAGTTTCTAGGTTTGATTAAATTTATTTTAAGAATTTTCTTGTATAATAGGCGAAATTTCACTTTTAGTAGCGATTAAATATTTTTAGTCTGATTTTTTACCTAATTTTTAAAATAGTTCTAAAGTTAAGAATTTTTTGGTGTAATGGGCGAAATTACACTTTTAGTAGCGGTTAAGCATTTTTAGTCTTATTTTTTACTTAATTTTTAGCGCTCTACTTTATGAAACTTTTAAAAAATTATGTCAAAATTAATAAAGCCCGACATATTTAATCCATGTCCAAATTTTTGTAAATAAAAATAAACAGTAAAGACAAGTGCAATGTTCACGTCCAATAGTTGTGTGAAAAGCATTCTTACCATCTAATTTTTTTTTTATGAATACTTGGACAAGAGACTAAATATATCGAATCTTTTTAATTTTGAGACGTACTGAAAATTTCATAAAATAAAAAACTAAATATATCATATTTTTACTATTTTAAAGATTTTGTAAAGCGTGTATAAATTTTTTAAAATATAGTTTTCACATTGATAATTATGTGTTCTTTTTGGCCCTACAATTGTATATGTCGAATATGAATTTGGAGTACCGATACAATTCATAGTGGTGTTTGGTTCGTATTGGTGTAACCACAGTGAATTTACATGGCCTAATGAGAACAAAAAGTGCTTACTTTTGCTTATTTTATCGTGGCAACTTGTTTTGTTTGTTGGTCTTTTCATAAGACTCCGTCGTAGCGTCTCTATATGTCTCGATTACTCCAATGGACAAATTTCCATTTTCATAGTCCAATTTCGTACAGATGCTTAACGAAGTTTTTGCACAAGATTAATGGTGTATTTGGTTTAATTTTTAATTTTACATTATTTTAGTATTGTAGAAGCTTATTTTTTCAGTTCAATTCTACTGAAAAGATCAATTTATAATGGAAATTTGCAGCATGGGTCCATGTGTTTTTTAGAGTTAAATCGGGTATATATTAATTGGCTAAATCGTCAGTCGACAAAGAATTCACCTCATGGGTACTTTAGAAGAGTCCCCTTCAAGGTTAAGAGCAATTCGGGATAATTGATGTGCAACTGAATTACCCGACCGAAAGACGAAAGAGAAAGAAACAAATTTCAGATTAGCCGCAAACGAAACAATGTCAAAAACCAAATGACCAAAAACAGAACGGTCCTTAAAAGCTATGAAGATCTTGGAAAGAAGTACAAGAGTCTCCTTCGACAAGCCAAAAGAATTGCCTAATGTCTCTACCAAGAGTGTTGGGCCCCTACGATCAAAACGGAGTAAACGCCATGCCAAACAAATTTTGAGCGAGTTTTGTGCCACCACCCTGAGTCCCAAAGAATTCCCCCCTTCTAGAAGTGTACCATCAAAATTGATTTTGATATAATATTCATGTGAAGCCTGCAGAAAATGATGATGAGCTGGGCAAGGAGGTAATTGAACAAAGTTCGGCACCAAAAAGGCATGAAAGTAACTCATAGAAAAATCCACGATTTGTTGCCCTTATTCAGCATTTTTAAATTTTGAAACCACCACAACATCCAATAGATTATGAGAGCACAATCGAAGTCTCCCATTGACAAATTATCCGAAATGTTAAAAAACCATTCCTCAACAGAGGAGACAGAATCGCTCAAAATGTGCCAAAGAAAATTTGATAACACAATAAACTGTCTCACAAAGATAAGATCAATGCACACAAATTCTGCACATTATGTACATTCGGAGTAATGACTCTAAAGGAAAGTGTACGAGGGATTCATGAGTCCTTCCAAACATCCACTGAGTGCCCTATCCCAGTTCTCCATCTGCATCCCAACCCCAGGAGTTCTCTTACCGCAATGATATTCCTCCACGTGTAAGAAGGTTGCAGCATGGGTCTATTGAAAATACACTAATCAGACCACTCTTCTCGACCTCATCATTGCATGTCTTTATCCAAAAAATATAACAATCAAAAAATTCTCATTTCTCACACCTATAACCCTAGGTTTGAAAATACACAATCTAAGCATATTCTTACTTTTTGCAAAAAAAATCAATTATAAAGCATTTTCATCCTATTAAAAGTACTGAAAATCTAAAACAAAAATAAAGACAAAACCAAACAGGCCATTATGGCCTGTTTATGGCACATCTCATGATTAAGAACATTGTATCAGTTACCGTTGTTTTTTAAGACCAAAGTTTAAAAACATTAAAGCTATTTTATTAGAATAAATGTAATTTTGGTCACGTAATTATAGATGGTGACACCTTTGGTCCTTTTCGTTTCCAAATTTGTAATTAAAGATTATAATTACCAAAATCAAAAAAAAAAAAAAAAGAAATTGTACATTTAGGGCAGCTGTCGTCAAAAAATACTAAATTCGTCAAAATTAACACATGGTTTACACGAACCCCTTTAATATGAAAGTTTTTAATTTTTCTAGCCAGTTTTGGTCATATGGGTATTATTACCCGAGTGACATTTGCATTAAGGGAAAATGCAAGCTGCCTCTGTCATATGTATGTGCAAAAAACCCGCAGCCAACCAATTGGATTTTTGGTTATTTATACTCTCAATCTCCACTAACCTTAAAGTTAATCACCCATATATACTTCAATAACATTTTCTGATGTTGAGCATGGCTGATTTGTAAAACAGGCTTGTCAACATGTCTGTTGTGTTTTCTGCTAATTGTAATTTTAGTCCTATAAATTAATTTGTGCAGAATAAAAAATACCAATTTTTTTAAGTTACCTGACTAAAATGCCAGCGCTTCCTAAATTACAGAACTAAAATTATAATTTAATTGGATCATGTGCGAGTCACATGCAATTTTTCGGCCGAAAAAGATAAAAATTGTCAAAATTTTAAAATTACAGAACTAAATTACAAAAATTAATTTGTACAAAACTAAAAATGCCATCCTCTACAAAATACAGGACTAAAATTGCATTTTTTTTCCGATTGAGCTTCCTATTATAATATTTGATATTAGTTTATTTCAGATATGAATAAGATGGGAGAAATATATATGGGTGTGTGTGCGTGGGCGGACACATACATATGATAAAAAGGATTAGGAACATTAATGAATATTGGAAGTCTATATATACTTTGATCTATCATTCTAAGCACATTTTGAGAAATTGTATTATCTGTAAAAATAAAACCAACACTACCAATAACCACCAAAATAATGAGAAAAAACATAAACAAAAAACAACCCACCCATTTTCTACGATATTTGGACAATGTTATAATTTAAAACAACACTGTGGAACATTCATAAAAATGAACTAAAAAATAGTATTACATAAATTTCTGACTTTTGTCCTTAAATAGTCTGGTGCTAAGCGCATTCAACATTGCCCTGGAATACTGTCGAGAACCCATCTTCCAATCCATCCCTGTTGTCATCATCGCCTTGAACTCTGGAAAACTGATTCGTCCATCCTATATATACATACGTAATTACTCAATGGAATAGTCACACCACATCATGGTATAAATTTTATGCTAAAATTATACTTTTAATCCCATAAAATAAGGGTTTCAACATTTTTAGTCTTCTGATGTTAGAATATGTTGATGTAATTTACCCTAATTACAAATACCTCCTGAAAAATCAAAACAAAAAAGTTCATACCCTAATTTACCCCTTAAATAAATTCATATAACAGGTACATATATATATATCCTTCTTAAATAGAAAGAGATATAGAAAATTCTAACCCGAACCCGAACCAATCATATGGTAAGTGCAATACACTTATCGTGTGATTAGTATATAATTCAAAAAAAGTAATCAATCATATAGCAAGTGTGATAAGTTGATAAAAATTACCTTATCAAGGTCAGCATCAAAGATAATGTCTTGTAAAACTTGGTCGTTGGTAGGACCAAATTGCTCGTCTAACAAAGATTCTCGCAAATCCTCAAACTCAATGTAACCACTTTGATTCTTGTCAAAGTATAAAAAGGCTTGATGCAGAAGATCATCGTTGCTTATCTTTTTCAAGTGCACAGCCAGTGTCACAAACTCTTCACAGTTAAGCATCCCATTTCCATCACAATCAGCCTACCAAAATCAACACAAAATTCAACTTGGATTGGATGTAATAATGTGTTTAGTTTCTCAAAATTCACAAAAGCAGTTAAACCAAATCAATGTCATGATTATGAGTTCTGGCTATTATAAGCTATGATATATATATATATA